>NW_010303003.1:75107-85964 GCF_000700745.2 Antrostomus carolinensis | reverse complement strand
CGTAGAAGGCTGCCTATCCCAATCCTGTGGTCCTAAAGGTAATCTTCCAAGCTCAGTCAGCGTTTTCAGTCTGTCCAGGGAAGACATGTAAACTTCTGTAATGGTCGTCCGTGCTTTGCTGTTGAGAACACCCAGGAGACTCCGAAATTAAATCAAAGATTACAGAAATGTTTGTAAGTTTTTCTTTTAATCCAGATGCAGAGGCCTTTATGATGAAGACATTATTTCTTCCAGTGGCCTAGTAAAAAACTAGGAAGCAAACAATTAAGAACAGGAAGAGCTCAGTCACTTTTTGGGACGAAGAGATAAAAATCTGAACAATTGGGACTGTCCCTTTGGAATAGCACAATTGGCTGCTGGGGGAGGTTTTTGGACTGATTTCCATTCATTGTTTTCAGTGACCCTCCTTGAAATGCCTGAAAGACATTTTTAAAGTGAGCACTTCTTCCTTCTTCACTTGGAACTTTGGAAAGCACACCATTGTGATTCATCTGTGGTTGCAGACTGCCACTGGCTGTCTCCTCCCGTAGTACCAGCCATCCCTTTGAATATTTGCCACCTGTTCCTTGTTTATGTGTGGCTTCAAAAACAACAGTTGTCATAAAGAAACAGGCTATCCTAAATGACAGTTTTCACTGTCTTTAAGATCATAGGTCAAAATGGAAAATGAAGGGTCAGTGGTGAATTGATAGCACCAGATACTATCCTAATGTCTTCATACACTGATTTTACAATTTAATTCACCACTATAAGCTCTCAAGTTAAAGAAATGTCTGCTTGTCCTTAAATGGGCAGCTATCATAGCAGTGATTTGCTTATGAGATGTTTTTCTTTCTGTATGACTAGTCTGTCTCAGTTCCTATAAAAAATAAATCAATTTCCTGTGGAAACTAGCATCAAACTTTCAGACTGTTTCTTCATGTTTTTGCAAAAACATCAGAATTGGTGTTAGCTATAGCTGGGTATTGTCTTCTGATGAATTGTAGCAGCGGATAAACAAAACAATATTAATCTGTTTTTGTTAATCCTGATTTGTAATTAAATATGTCTTTCATATAAATTCTGTTAAGATTTGAATGAAAGGGGATTTATGGAAACATGACTTGCTTTTTATAAGATAGTTTTAGGATTATGAAATCAACACTGGGAAAAAGAGAAGTTTGACTTGCTCACAGAGCAAAAGATTTTCCCTTTGTTATTCTTGCTTTGCTGGTGCTACGAAAAAAAATATAATAAGAGCCTTCAAGCTGGGTTGCCTGTGGTTTAACTCTAATTCTATAGGCTGCACCCTCTTTCTCCCCAAAATCCCCACAGCAAGTGACCTTGTCAAACAAAAGTGTGGAATAATGGGAGGCAGCCCAGGGACTGTGGCTCATTTACAAGCAGCTGTTTGCTACTGTCAGAACAAAGGCAAATCAAAGTTGCATTAAGGGGGTATGACAGGCACAGTGAGCAACTCCCCAACAATGTTCATCCTCTCGTGTTGTTCTGGTTATAATATTGGTTTGCCTGAGGGAGAAAATGGTCATAAGGTCAAGTCAGACATATATGTTTTCAAAAGCCTTTCAAAATTGCATACATTTTTTCAGCTGATAAACTAGTGATCTTTTTTAACAAAATTAGCATAACAGCAAATAAATACATATTTATGTGCATGCCTGCCTTTTTGTATGACAATCAGAGCCACACAGGGACTTAACAATTATGTCTTCACAGCAAGATAAGTTTGTAGCATCATCTGGCCTTCCCTCTTGTCTGATTTAGCCAGTCTAAGAACGAAGGCAATTGCAAGTAATGTTGCTTTTGAATTCCTATGTGGCATCCAAGCACGTTTGGAGCATCACTCCATCTTCCGCATAGCTCTTGTATACTGGAAGTTTTCTTTGCGCCTTGCAAAATAGCACTGACTTATTTGGTAATTTGGTAAAGAAGTTACATGATATACAACCTTCCTTGAATTACTATTAAAAGCATACCCTTAGTCCCAAGAAAAATAATGAGTGGTCTGCTTGACTTAGTTTAAGCCTGGTAGTGTGTATTTATTGGGAGAACTCAACACCAATAAAGAGCAAAGTAGATTTCTTATGGAATAGTGGAAGTTTTTAGGCAAAAAGAGCTGGAATCCAGCATATGAGTGAGCAGTGCACCTAACACAGGAGGTTAGTTTTCAGCCATGTGAATGATGCTGTTGCATAACTTGAGCCTGTACTACTCAACACCAGTCTGTTGTCCAAAATCATTATGAATCAGTTAGACTTGCTGGGAACATGTCTGAGAAAGGCTTGGGAAGAAAGGAAATTCAGACAGAAAGGACAGGAGAATTGCTGGACATGAACTTTATAACAAGGGACACAATAGGCAGCACATTTCTCAATGTTTATTGTACCTCATCTAGCGTGATAAAGGCTGAAGGCAGAGTGACTTTTAACAGTCCCTGAAGTGCAGTATCCCCCGAGAAATACACAGTTTGAGGTGCCTTACTGTCATTGCAAAATTTATAAATAAAAATAAGGAAACTGGTAAGACTTGCACATGTATTGGGCAAATGGATATGACTACTACATCATTAATAGCTGGTTGAAAAGATCTATTTGTTCCAAAAAACAGCTGAGAAAGTTTTTCGTATTTTGAAAGTATTTTGCTGCTAGTGTAATTCCCAAATTGCTTGATTATTTTTTTGACAGGGAGATTAGGAAGAGGAAAAGAAGAGAAAAATGCTTTTAAAGTAAAATATACTGCAGATTTAAGGCAACTGTGGAATACATTTTGGTAATGGCATTTGACATCTGCTATATTTCACAATTCAAGATATGATAAACTCTCTTAGAACTTAACAGTTTAAATGAAGTGCAGTTACTTCATTTTCAGCCTGATTTGCAGTTTAGTTAGGTATGTTGAGAAGGTGAAGATATGAATAATGTGGATAAAGGCCGATTAAGGTACAGCCAGTGCATCTCCTAACCTTTAGAGACAGTGTGCTCAAATTCTAAACTTTTTAGGGTACAACTTTCAAAAGTGCAGTGGCTTGCATGCATACAAAGTTGTACTGACAACATCTTTTAAAGTGCTAACATGAATGTGAATTTAGTTTAATTTATTCTCACAAACTTGCAGTTCTAGCTGTATGTGTTACAGTATCATGTACAGGTGCCAGCCAAGATTATGGCTCCATTGAGCTTTACTCATCCAAAAAGTTCTATATTTATCAGTGTGGAGAGCTTGTAGAGTTTCTCTTTCATTGCTGTTATCAACTGTTTTGAAATATTCAAAACCTTAAGTGGCATTGAAAACTTACTCAGTGTCCAAGGTACATTGTGTATTTTGAAGTGAGAATAGAACTGTACTTGTAAAAGTATGCTTGTATTTAGCTTAACACTCAAAACAGGAGAACACAAGTTTTACAGGAAATTTGATAATACTAATTTATTTCTCTGAAAGGTTCAGATTTCTTGTACTGCTGAAGATGTCACACAATGTGCAGCAGTTCTGTATCATCACCTTATAGTCAATATATTTAACAGTAATTAAAGAAATTGAGATTTTATTTTGTTGTGGGTCAATCTGTTAAACTCACATGATAATATTCTAAATTCCTTTTAGTTAATGGTCCTATTCTTGCTGGGAAAGGAGGACATTTTGTGCATTACTTTGCTTGAATAGTACTAACAGACTAGCAGATGGTCACTTTCCAACTGGTTTGCCTTGAAAAAAGAAATTAAAATATTATAGTGCCGGGGAGAGATGTTGTAATGTGTCCCTTTCAAATTAACAGGTCGTTTTTTCTACTGTTTTATGATTGTAAAATAGCTCAATGTCACATAAAAGGTTAAAAGCTAGACTAAATGGCATCATGGGAAATTTGAAATAAATAGGGTCTCATATGGTTTATGGCTCTATACTTGAACACACAAGGAATGTATTTCTTTCCTTGAAAAGGCATTCTGTAAGAGCTTGCCATGTTAATATGAATTGTGGTCACCATACATTCTATTTGAAGTAGTTTTAATTCACAAGGTAACATTTTTTTGTTTACTAAATTACTCCTTGCAAAGGCTACTTGTTCAATCTGTTTGCAATCCTAGGAGAAAATGTGATATTTTCAGAAAAAAAGTGAAGCTATATATTCCAGTTCATCGAATTATTCTGCTGGTGTCTTAGTGGTTACTTTTCATAAAGCACAGACCTTTCAAACTGATTAAGTTTTAGACCCCAAACTGTCATGTGTTTCATATTAGTGCTAAATTTGTTTTTCATAGTAAAACTCTCTCCACTATGATGTTCTGCAGTGTCCTAGTTCCAGAAACCCTACTGAGCAAAACTTGAACAAATATAGCTCCTGTGTCTCTCCCACAGGCTGGTTTATTGCTATACAGGTGAAGAAAGGTGATGGGAAAGCCCTCATAAACCTTCTTGCTAGCTACCTGGGTGAGATAACCCTTGTTTCTTTTTCTGATACACTGTCACCTGTGGCTGTTACAGCATCAGCGTCCAAAGACTAAGAGAAGATGCTTAAAATTGAACTGTAAAAATTGAAGGGTTTCTGATTTGTAAGTCTGTAAAATTGTCAATACAATGGGAAATGTTTTGTCTTTCAAAATCATTAGCAGTAGTAACCTTTAAAATTATCAGTTCCATGTAGCTGGGATGTTTTTATGTTGAATCTGATACCAAGGCAATTTTCATTTTTGTTTTAAATGGGAGATTGTGAACTACATCTGATTCCATCAGGGACCTCAGGAAGGAGAGCTGGGCAAGAAAAGATCCGCTAGAACATTGTCCTGCACCCAGAGCTTGTTCCTCAATACAAAGTTTGTGTAATTTCACAATGCTGATTGAGTTGATTCATTTAAATATTCCTCACCCCCTTAGATCTTGTGCTTGCAGACTGACAAAGTCCTTGACTTCCAGCGACAAAAATGCTATGGTTTGCTGTTCTTGAGTTTGTTTTCAGTTATCATCCTTCTCTCCTAGAAAGAGGCCTGTGGATAAGTTGCCTATAAATGAGCATCACAGACGGCTTGTTTTGAAGTGTTTTACATTTTTTATTTCTGTTTTGCTTCCAGTCATCATTGCTTGGTATAGTTGGTAATCTGTGAGGAAACACAGAATGTATTGCCTGTGTTTCTTAGTAGATGAATAGCAGTGGTAACTGCAGAAAGAGGCTATTCAGATAGGTGATGAAGCCTGAAGGTAAAATTTCCCTAAAAGCTAGCTTAGGCCAATTAAAATTAATAACCATTTCTCATAACTACTGCAGGAAAGAGTTGTGGATGGTTCTGCATGATACTGTACAGGGACAGAATAAAATTGCATTTAAGCTCAGAACTGTTTGGAAACTGATTATCTTCAGTTCAGCAGTACCATGCTCAACCTAATGAACCGAGATCTGGCAACAGTTGATGGTCAGCACGGCGTGATCCCGCAGCACAGCTTTTGGCCAGTTTGAAGTTTGCAGCAGCAATGGAGGCAGTGTGCTAGCTGTGCCATGCGGGCTAGCACTGACATAAAGGGATGGGACACCCTTGGCTTCCACCACCATGGGACAAACTGCCTCCATTTTGGTTCATAGCACATGAGTAACAAGTTGGTTTCAGATAAAGAACCAATAATGCCTTCCACAATCTTCCTCTGTAATAGCAGTTTATTGAAGTCCAGGGATTAGTGTTGTAGAAAATAAGAGGTTTGAAGGCTTTTGTTCAAGATTGCAGGAGTCTAATCAAAAAGGTGAAGACAAAAGATGATGGATAGACATTGCTCAAACAGAGGACGTAAAAATTCTAAATAATTGACAAATCAAATTGACCACCTGGAAAATCGTTCAGAGGAGAAATATCAGGTTGTTATGGTTTCCTACTAACAGAAGAGACAGGTATTTTTTTCACTGTGGATTATGAAGAAGCAGGGTCTGGATAATATTGAACTCTTTCTCCAGTGTGTTGTATCATGGAAAGCCAGTGACACTGCATCTTGAAGAATGTGAAACTCTTGGATGACAGAAATAGATTATCACAAAGATGTTTATCCCTAAAGGTTTAAGATCGCTGAAATTTAGCAAAAGACATAAAAATAAACTGTTTGCTGTCATTGTGCTCACGAATCCAGACTAATTGCTCAAATAAGAATAAAATAGTGGTAAGAGTGTGCCATAGTAAATTATCTGTAAATCAGCTAAAGGCCTTTTTTCTTCTGATGGATGCTACATGCATATTTTGCAAATGAACCTGTTTACACCCAAATGGCACATTCATTTGCTTTTGCATTATCTTTTCTAATGGAAACCTTTATTTGTCTTTTTCATTTTTTTTCTTAAGGTGGTTGATTTTTAGAGGCATATACAGTGATACAGATATTAATATGCATTATTGTAACTGGCTGTGATTAATCCATAATTGCACCTTTTTAACTGGGATGACAACTACAGGGGCTTCAGTTTTTAAGTGATGTAGGAATAATTCTTCCCATTTGTGATTTAGATTTTGTAGCTGGAAGAGGTATTTGGATTAAAGAATATTTTGAGCAGTTAGGGAGAGGCAGGAGTCCATTTTAACTTGAATTATCATATAATGCTCTGATCCTATGAACTGTTTTGGAACAAAGGTCAAAGATGGATTTGTCTGAGCTTTCTTAGCTACCGAACACCTACATTGTGCTTCCTGGGAAGAGGAATATGGATGGGATTTGGGTTGAATTTGGTTCAGTTTGGAGGAGCGTTTACTTTGTTTTGATTGAGCCTGCTCTGGAGCAAGCAGTTATTGCTTTTTATGCATTGGGTGTGTACAGATCTGTTTAACAAAGGTTTTTACCAATGTCCTTAGCTTATGTCAAGATAGTTAAATATTACAGGAGAGAAACTGTGTTGCACCATAAGTTTTATTGAGATGCTTGGTTTATCTACCAACCGAAAAAAAAAAGACAGTTGCTAGAGTCAATAAAACTAAATAAACAACTTGCTTTGAGTAGTAGCTGGACAGAAAAAAGTACTGTTAGCATGTTACACCCGTTTGAGTAATTGATAAAAATAAATTTGTAAATGACATTTATCCAAATGTAATGTCATTATAAAGTTCAGGAGTTGTACAGTGTCCTCCATTGAAACTGGGATCTGAGATAAATCCTTTGCATCCTTTAAGTACTCAAAGAAACAAAGATCATTGGAATTGACATACAGCCAAAGATTAAAATCACCAGGGTTTATCAGTCCTATTACTTTTAGCATATTTTGCTAACATTACATTTATAAAAATATATTAAAGAAATTGGTTTTGGTGGTTGCTTGGAATAGGTTTACGAGTCAAAAGAAGCTTTATCCATTGGTAAAATAACAAGGAGACAATCAACTAGTTGTAGGATTTCAAACAAGAATCAGTTGGAGTTCTTTCTTCAGAAACCTTTTCTGGTAGTTTCTCTTTGTAGTTCCTAAAGGGAGATTTAATTTTTTTTTTCCTTCCCACAATCCTTCCCTGTCTGTCTGGATTTTCTTTTGCTTAAATTCAGCTGGGAACATAATGTACTTTCCCGTTGTTCCTCCTATTTCCTTACTTTGAAGATACTTCCTCTAAAACCTGCTTCAGGATTTCTTGAAGGATGAGATAGAGACACTAATATAGCTTTTTCCCCTCTTTGGCCTTCCTGGTGTTGAAGTACTGGGAATTGCTTATGCTCAAAGTTTGGTGTGTATCCAGTGGTGATGTGTGATTACACTAAAAACAGAAGGAAAAAACAAGTTTGGATATGTTTATAGAAGATAATTATCATTGCAGAGGAAAAAGACTGATGCAGTAAGCTATCTGAATGACTTGGCATGGAGTCAATTTCCAGTCTTATTTTGTTTTGCTTTTGAAAGCATTTATTTTGTCTTCTACTTCCCTTTCCCTGTTCATCTCCTTCACAAGCATCTTACATGTCTAGGAGTAAAATGAGCAGCTGATTCCTGCTTCCAGGAGGACGTGCTCAGGGGAGTAGGAGTACAGGGGAACTAGAGATTCCTGGGAGAAGACACCAAGGTAGCCAGGCCCAGGGGTGTTAGCAACTGTAAATTAGGAATGCCTTTCTAGTAAGCACAGCTGCTGAGACCTTCCGAAGCCAGTCGGTCCCATTTCTAATGGGGGTGTGGGTGGCCATGTGCTGGGGCTCACCCTTCATCGCTGTCTGTGGACGGGAGCGGGCTGTGGCCGGACACTGGGCTGGTGCGACCGGGCTCGGGCCAGCTCCCTCCCAGTTAAAGGGTGGCCTGAGAGCAACAGAAAAGCTACTTTCTCAGTCTCTGAGCAGAATGCGTGATAAGGCTGGATGTCAGAAAGGGCAAGATTGGGCTCACAGCAATTATGGCAGAGGCATACTGGTTTCCTTGGCAACCAGATTGAGGATTCTTTGTGATTTATTATTTACCACTTCAAACTCTCATTCTCTGATTTAATTAGGGAGAGGGATTTCCATAAGTCCCCTCCCTTCCAAATTTGAATACCCCCACACAATTGTTGTGACCAGCTACACCTGTCCCAGTGCCCAGAAATTAGACATTTAGCATTTGGGATTTTAGGCAGGTCGCTCAGGCAGCATTTAACTGAAATTCAACGAATATTACGGTGGGTGATGACTTGTTAATCTGTACTTACTAGCAGGGGTAATGGCCATCTGCACTCACCACTGCCCCTTCCACCCTCCCCAGCCTCCTCCCAGGTTTTTCAAAGGCAAGGGGCTGCAACAAGTGAGACTTCTCAATTGTTCTTAGAGCTATGGGAAAGATAAAATAGTATCTGCAAGTGCCAGTTTCCCTTGTTTGGGCAATTCACATTATTTTCTCCTTGAAGGCTTTATTAGCAATACATCAGCCACTGTTGTGTAGACAAAGAGTGTATTTTCATACTTTGGAGAATTTTTACTACTATCAGCTGGATAGCTCTTTGAAACAGAAATCCTCTCCTAAAATGTGGCTAAAGAAGTACAGTTAGTCTGCTCTGACTTCTCATGTGTTTCAAATATGTATTTCCCACATTTCAAAAGCATTGATTGAATCGTGGTCTACAGGGCCTGTTCTAAATTTAGTAATTCAGAATAGAATTTTGAGCACAATAATATATATAATAGAGATTTTTATTCAAATGTCATTGGCAGATCTGTGTCATTATATATCAAGACTGAAATTAGGTCCTCCAAAGGGCATTTTTTCTTAAAGCTCTTTCCTGGGTTGCGTATTTTTTATTACATATTCAGCATGAGGTGTCTGCTGCATTTAATAAAATAAAATGAAGGTCACAGAAGATCGCTGGTTTTCCCAGAATGTGTCCCAGTAGATGACTGGAAAAAAGGTAGTGATTGAAATGGGTTTAGCATCTTCCATGCAGACTATATAGAAATATTTTGTCATTTTTTAATTATAGGGAGGAATTTTAGGTTTAATTGTGTTTATTTCACTGTGTATAGTCTTTCAGCCATACCAACCCAGTTTTAATTTCAAAAGTTTATACACGTTTTGTCATCTTTACCACAGGGAGTTCCTGAAGTGAGTCAATAGGTGTTGCTCTTCCCTTGGTGGGCTGAACATGTAGCTCATTGAGTCAATAAAAAGACTTACAGTGACCTGAACACTCTTGTGTCAAGTCCTAACTCAGTAATGCACCAGTGCCCCATTAGGCTGCTAAGGGAAACTGACTGCTGAAGATGCTTCTTTAAAATGGAGTAGTATAATGAAGCTCATTAATGCATTTTTCATTAGAACAAGAATATTGAGTGTCCAGGTTAAATTCTAAGGAATCTATCCTGCACTCATTGAGGTTAATGACAAAACTCCCAATTACATTAGTGATGCAGGATGAGAACTTAATTGGGGTAATTAAGATTCTGCTTACCTAAAATTCCCTATTCTTTGCAAGTAGATAAAATATTACAAAATTACTACTATGAAGAGTTGTATAATGTTGGATCTCAACACATCATTCAGAGGTGACAGCATTTTGGTGGGAGATAACACTATCTCTGTATTTTGCATTTGGTTCATAAAATACCATTGTAATCTTCTAAAGGCTTGTGTTTGTGAAAACTGTTGTGAAAAGTAGGGTTCTTTTTGATTTTGAAGTTCAGATTTTGTCTTTATTATCTGCTTAAAGATAACATGGACCATACATTGCTGAAACCAGTTAAGGATCTGAACTTCAAATTCAGTAGTGGCAGAGATGGAAAAGGCACTGCAGTACTACTGTGGTATTGAATAAGTTGCAGAGAATAGTTTTAATAAATACAGCTTGCTTGGTGGTAGCACAGACTTACAGAAATTGCTATTTGTACCAAAAGAAATGCAACTTCCTTACTACAGAGTAGATAGGATATCCAGCTTTAGTGCCTTCCAGGGAGTCTGAAGTCTCCATTATAAATGGTTATGTCAGAACGCCCAATTTAAATAGTTAGCCTAACAGCTGCTCATTCCTGCCTCTTTTGGACACCCCTAACCTCCTCCTTCCCTCCTTGGCATCCCCAGAAGATTCCCAACTCCCTCCTCAATTACGCTGCCATAACGGCTGCTTTGATCACGCTCTGAGTTCGCTCTGGAAATTATCTTGGTTACTAAAACCGACCGCTGTAGAATAAACAAGAACATCCAGGGATGGAGGGGCAGGGGGTCCCCATGGGTATGAGCAGCGGCTGGTGCTGGGCTGGGGCCGGCGGCTGGGGCTGGGGTCGGAGCCTCCCAGCGACTTGGGGCAGCCTCCGCCTGTTTGTACACCTGAATAATGTATCAGGAGAACACGGCGCTTTCGGTAGGAAAGTGTCATTTTAGGTGGTGTGGAAAAAAGAGAAGCAATCGGATCTTTTATACTTCACAGCTGGCACCTCCTGAAATACTTGCTTCAGTTATGTAGG
>NW_010303003.1:72008-75060 GCF_000700745.2 Antrostomus carolinensis | reverse complement strand
AAAGATTTTGTTAAAAGAAAACTGTGACCTGGCACAGTGAAGCACTATATAAAATGCATTAATTGGTGAGGAAATTACTTTACCTTCCACATCTGTAGTACCGGTGCAGTATTTCTGTCTTGCTGGATATTGAGCTCATACCCGAGCACCTTATGATGATTTTTCCCCTGGTCTGGTGCAGAGCTTTCCTAGTCCTTTCCTTTATTATTGGCTGTATTAAGATCAATAAACAACTTTGGAAGTGCAGTCTTTGAGTTATTAGTTATGTGCTTCTGAATAGAATTAATTAGCAAACTCAAAGTTTTCCATTGCATGTTGTGTTACAGTGTGCATTCATCCCTCTTGTTAATTTCTAATGTAAACAGCATTAATTATGGAACTCCATTACATTATTATGGAAAATTGTTTACTTTCTGTCTTAGTACTCAGAGATTTCCGAGGTACCACTTATTTATTTATTTATTTATTTTTCCCATTTGAACACTCATTAGCTGGTTCTCCAGAAGGTTAGATCATTCTTTCATCCACATTGTGACAGTAGGGGTGGGGGCACAAATTCCAGGATTAAAAACCAGAATCCCAGTTCAGAAGCCCTGGTGGAGTCCAGATGGAATTTGGCTATCCTGTCACTTTATCTCCCTTGTCTTTCATGTTTGCAATAAGGCATATAGATATGCAGTTCCTTTATAGGTGATTAACAGCAGTTTGCCAGGGTAGCAAAGCTGCATGTTTCCTTTATTTACTCTGGAAGTGGTACCTCTGTTGCTGTTCTTACTCCTTGCTGTCAAGGAAGCATAGTAGAACTGCGTCTATTCCTTGGGATTTTTAAAATTACATATTTATTTGTAAACAATTAAATAGTTTTTCTTTCTTAATGCAATTTATTATTTAGAGCATGCTCTCATGTATCAAGGTAGGATTATTCCATGATTCTTGGAATGTGCCAGAACCTTAAGTTTGTTGTAAAAACTATGTATGGTATATCCCTATCCTCTCTATAATAGTCTTTTAGAAATTCACAAATATTTCATAGAAGGTAAGGTCAGGAAGAAAGCCTTTCACTCTGACAGGCATTTTCTGAGACTGCTTGCAACTCTTGTCTCATATCTATTGGTGGGAATATTAGAAGTGACGGCACATTTACCTTAAAGTACATTCATCACATTCCTCTTCTTGTTTTCAAAAGGTATTTTGGTTTAGCAGTTTCATCTGCAGGATTTTGAGCCTTTATGTTTCTTCTTTCTACTCCTGAGTCCTCAGAAATGTTTCGCGAGCTATACTGAATGAGAAGGGGGATAGCTGTGCTATTTGCATACTTATAAGCACTCTTTAAGTGGTTTACCATCATGAAAATTAACCACAGAATTTTTCCACTCTAAATTATGCTATGACAATTGACTCCACCCCGTCACTTTATTGAAACAAGCGAGTATCTGAACTCTTACATTCTCGCTTGATTCCATTTCTAATGTATATATATTTCTGTTTGTAAACAAGAAAATGCCCCCCTTTGTAATTTTATAATTGTGATCTCAAATACTACCATGTGGTAGCAATCGTACAATATTTTTAATTAAGTTAATAAGATAATTTTTTAGTACTAGGCCCGTATTTGGTATTTTAAACTCCGGCACTTGTAGAATAACATTTTCTTTAAAATGAGCCAAAATTATCAGAGTCCAATTTATACATTTTAGTGAGATTAAATATTTTGCTTTCTTAAACAGGCTAGAGTATAACCCATTTTAAGAAGGTAATGTATGCAGCACACCCAGGGTTATTATTGGCAACCAACATGTCACCTGCTGGAGTGATTTAACTTTCACCAATGCACATATTCCCAAGGAAATGTTACATCTCTGCACGGTTTGTATCAGCCTCTGAGGTGACAAGGCTCTGGGTTTCTTAAAGATGGGAACAAAAGCATAATTTCTTTAGTCAGCTGTTCACTCATACTGCTGATGGGATATCACACCTCCTTTCTTTCTCTTCCCCTGCCCCTCCTCAGCGCATGGTTTCCAGTCAAAAGTGATTGAGATAACTGTAAATACAAATTGTTGTCAAAATACATTTTTATAGAAAATAAAATAATATTTATTTTTATTCTGCTACTGGCATCCTCTGCAGAAGAAATAATTCAATGGGAAATCCTGTTGACACAACATTTCTGACACATCAGCCTTTGTGTGTCTTACCTCTCTGTTTTGGAGGTTGTTTCTGATTCAGAAGCTTCTCCTTCCTGACAGGTAGTGTGCTCAGAGAGTTCACAGTTGGTAAACTGGAGATAACCTCTAGGAGGGGGACTTAGAGAGACCATGGGACTTACTTGCCTTGAGAAATTTTGAAGATGCAATGTATTTAACAGCAAGAAAGAAAAGGGTAGAATGCTTTCTGTGAGCTGGCACAGGATCAAGTGTGTATGATGTGAAGGAAAGAGGGAAGGAGATTCTTGCAGCCTGAGAACAGACATCTGGCTGGCAAAAGAAATACCATTGACAGATGAATGCTGTTTCATACTGGGATAATTTTAGATGAAGAGGGCAAAGTTTTGCTCTCATGCATACTGCTCCCACTGAAAGGGATGGGAAAGGTGTATGTGTGTGAGAATAAAATATGTTTTTAAGTGAGAACTTAACAACATGCATATTTTTACACTAGATATTTAGACTTTTCATGTTTAGATCACATGGTTTCAATCTGCCATATATAGGCATTGCTAAAATGCTGCCAGGAACCAGGCTCTGGTTTGGTGACTTTCATTAAAGGAATCAGTGGTTTCTATCCAGTTTTAGTGTGGTGGGATTCAAAGTGCAGAAGCCCATTTTCACAATTTAGCATTAATTAGCACTCTTGTGGCAGCCTCAGCAGGGAGGTGAAGGATTAAATGGGCGTGAAGACCAAACTTATCTCTTTTCCCATAGTGGTGATTTCTTCAAAATAGGGTTGAGACATGATGGACTAATGTGGGGATGCATGCACGGCTGCTGTCTGGGCTGTTCTTGTTCCAGATGACTGAAGGACTTTGGTCTGCAGGTCTGTCATTGCAGCACTC
>NW_010303003.1:55253-71998 GCF_000700745.2 Antrostomus carolinensis | reverse complement strand
TTCCTCTCCTGCTATTTAAAAAAGCAAAACACAAATCCCTGCAAAAATACAATCCCAAAAAATCCCTTAATTCTGCTACCTTGGAGAGATATATTCTCACCCTTCTGAATAAGGGGTGAGAGCTGTTCAGAATTCAAATGAGTTCCTAATGAGCCATACACAGGAAGGATCGAGGCTGTTACTTAAAAAATCTGAGATGCTGTTACTCACTTTAGGTTTTGCTGAATCACTCAACAAAGTGCAGAAAGCAGGTAAGCCCTGACTCTTTCTTTGCTGAAGAGAGCCTCACAGGGATGTTTTTGAGAATTGCATGGAGACTGGAAAACGTAAAAAGAAAATTGTAATAAGTTTCAGTGAACCTGGAAGGCAGGATCCGTCCTGGTGTGAGTCAGAGGGCGTAACTCAGGTTTCTCTCCTGAATTTTATTAACCAGACACACTCTGCTTTATGTTTACATACACTGAATATTAAGTATATAATTACAGAAAATTACTGTTCTGATGCTCACACTGAATTTTGAAAAACAGTAAAATGTGTCAAAGATTTTTGAAATACTCAAATTTTTAAAGACTAAATAGTGATATAATAAAATATAAAAATTACTGATAAAAAGCCATCATTAGTTACTTGATATTTCTAAAAGCTTTTTTTTGATAGCAATTCATGTCTCTGTTTTGTAAGAGACGGGCTTCCAGATTCTAGCCAAGTAATTAAAATATGAAACAGTACGTCTGAGAAACTGAAGTCTAGAAACTAGTGTTAAAAATCACTGCTCACAGCTAATTTATTCAATGAAATAGTTGCCTTGCTTCAGTGTAAATGAGAAAGGAGTCTTTTACAAGAACATAGGTTTATTTTGCTAAATAATCCTTTTCCTCTAAATGTCCCCTTCTTCCAGCTTCTTAAGCAAAAATAATGAGTATATACTTAAAATGGCAAAGAATACAGCTGTAGGAGAATATTTTTGAAATGATCACTTCCTGCCTAATTTTACCCCTGTTGAACAGTGGGGTTTTGTCTGCCGGGCTGCAGCGCGGTCTGGCTGCGCGCTGGCTGCTGGGTTTCCCTGAGAGAAGAGCTGAGTGCTGTGAAGTCCAGACCTCTGTACAGTATCAGAAGCTCTTACTGTGCCAATATAATCTTTTAATAGACATGCTTGCCAGAATGACTTTTTCCCTTCAAAGGCAGAATTATAAAGCACAGTTGTCATTTAAATTGCCTCTATCTTTGTAGTAGTTGGTAGTGATCTGTTGACCAGGATTGGATAATTTAAAAGCTGTTTAACAAAATAACTATGCTTGTCTATGTGAAATACATACAATGCTGAGAGATGGCGAGAAAAGTCTCCCTTGACAGAGTTCGTGGGATTCTTTAGAAGCTGCAGGATGCTGAGGCTTTTCTGTGGAATTACAAAAGCTCTGTGGAGCCCATGTTGAGCATTTGCATGATTTTCGGATGGTGAAGTATGTTCAGCTGCCTCTGTGCACCTTCCGTGCGTGCACGTACACACTACGCTGGGAGAGGGAGAGGATTCTCAGCGCAGTTTTCATTGGGCTTTGCATTTGTTGAACATATATTATTGAAATGCTGCCCAAGATGCATCACTTCATCTTGTGTAGAACCTGAATCATCGTGTTGCATGATTTGGTAAAATAAAAGGGATTCTGAAAGAGACAACTGTAAACACTCTGTTTGAAAAGATGTACTCTTTTCAAAAGACCTTTCTGTTAGAGCCAAATAACACAAGAAGCAATATTTCCTTGCTTGCAGAGACATATTTATTTCTGCAAAGATTTGTTTTGGATTCTCAGTTCTTCCAGCATCTGCATTCTTTGAAATAATTTTATATTTTCAAGTTTTCTTTCTCTGTGCTTTAAGTTTTAATCAAAGGTTCCTTGCTTCTGATGTTGAGGAGTACTGATGTTAGCCTGTTTACATTCCACTATTTTCCCTCTGTATGGGGTGAACATTCAAATGTGGCAGTGCCTTTTGCTTTTATCTACCAAACTTAGCACATTCTTTTATTATTGACAGCTCAAAAAGATGGTATGCTAGTGGGCAGGATGCTGTGAATTATTAACTTTTTTTTGCACTTTGACAAATTTAGGTTACCTTTCTAAAGACAAATAATTTCTTAAGAAGAAATCAAGACCGTAAATAAGGCATTGCAAACTTATAAAAAAGTACTTTTAGCCAAATGTGAATTTAACATATTTCTGAAACATAGTTCTGAGTTACATTTCTTTCATAGGACATGTATTTTTTCATTTCGTAGACTAAAGTACAAGAGGAAAGATTTTTTTTTTGTTGATATTTAATTTATCTGTTTTTTCTCAGTGTGTTTTTCTACATGGATTGATCACCAAAACAATAAAGAATGTGTATTACCACTGAAAATCCCCTCTACCTTTTTTTCTTAGAAATGTGATTTTGCAAAAGCAGTTTATTTTGTTCTTTCAGTGAAGAGCCTGCACTCAACTGATTTGTGAGCGGATAAAACATGCAGGAAACATATGTTTGCCAGGAAGCTTTTCTGTAATCAAAATGGTCAGCTGAACAGAAACCATACTCTTTTTCTCATTAGGTATTAATCTTCTTCAATTAAAAACAAAACAAAATGAAATAACCCCGAAAACAAACCACACAGCACTGATTAATATGTACAAACATGAATGAATCAGAGACAGTATATGCTGCATTGGGTATTAGACGCTTACTTGAGTTAATGTTTAGGTTGTGCTGAAAGTCCCAGCCCCGGCACCAGAAAGGTCTTTGCAGTCGGGAAGCAGGTTGGGTTCTTGGGCGGCGGACAGCAGGAGTGGTGTCATCCATGGCACAGTTTGTCTTGAAGTGATTAGCAGGAAGACTGAGGAATGTTGATTTCAGCTGCAGGAGGACAGCCAAACAAAACAGGTTTATGCAAGGTACAGTAAAGCAAGCAGTAGGTTGAACACAAATTGGTTAGAAAATACAGTATTGAAAATATTCATGAGGAATTGCATTGGAGATACAAAGTTACCAGTTACAACAGTAATTATTGACAGAGCCACATACTTACCTCTAAAAAGCTCCGGAGTGCTGCAGAACCAGGCAGTAGCATTCAAATGCTACTTCCATCCTGTGGCAGTGCATCTGTTTATCGGGAATTATCTCCTGAATGTAAATGAATTTCAGTCCTAAGTCATTGCACCTGTTGCCAAGAGGTATTTATTCCAATCACTTGCCTAAAGCGCAGGGAGTTATTGCTTGGCATTTTATAGCTCCAAAAAAAGCTGTCGTTTCAAAATCATTTGTTCAGAGAGGAGAAAATGGAGCAAAACAGTTCATTTTACCCCAAGCACTGCTATTTGGCAGTATTCACATTTGCAGGCACAAAGCTGCAATATTGATTTTTTGCTCACAGGGCCTCCCACTAGTTCTTTCTTCGATTGTCAGGGTTGCAAGATGGATTGAATTACACTTTGCTTGTTGATATGCTTACTTTTCCTTTGTTGATCAGAAAATATTACAAATACAGCTTCAGAATAAAGATCACAGCAGCTTTGTGAGTGGATTTTAAATGTATTTATTTCATTTAGTTAAAATTCTTTCTGCACCATGGAGATTCCTTAGAGCAGTCTCTCCACCTGATGCACACTGCGTTGTTTTGCTTTATTGCTTGCTGCTTTGGCAGTGTAACACCTACATGACAATCTCAGGTGTGTCCTCTGTTGCCTCTGAAGTGATCTAACATTCCTCTAGTATTTTTAATGTTTGTCCTAACACAGAACTTCTCACAGATGCCTGCAGGGAGAAAAATTGCAGGATAAAACACATTCATAGAACTTACAGCAGTTGCCATAGATGATGAAATAAGATTTGCAGGCAGCCGATCTCTGTAACAAACTGCGGAGATCTTGTATGTGGATTCAAGGTATTTCCTAGCAGAAGTGGAGGTGGTGCTGCAGGATCTGCAGTGAGGGTTTGGTGCTTGTCACAGGTAGCTTGTCAGCCCTGGCCCCATAACTTCCCATATGTCTGACCTGCTGCTGCTGCACAGACGCCACGCACAGCCACTGGCACCTCAGCGGCTATACCCTCTGCACCCCTGCCCCTCCCTGCTCTGCCCTTCTGCAGAAGTCTCCTTTGGAAGTCACTGTTCCCTTCCTTGACAGAAACCCAAAAGTGGGGCCGTACATCTGTGTGAGAGCACATGTGAGGCTCCTGTGGGAGGGAGGGAGGGAGGGGTTGGGTGGCCAGACTCTCCTTGGCCAGGTTGTGGCGGTGCTGGGTGCCCAGGGAAGGAAGCCCTGCTGAGGGCGGGAGGTACGGGCACCATTGCCGCCAGCTGGAGTGGTGAGCTTTATGTGGATGGCGTTGATTTTGACAGGAGCAATAGGATGTAGGAATGGCAGTCACTAGCAGCATTATATTTGGTCCCACTGCGGCTGTTGTGATGGTAATTAATCAAAAGAACTGCTGTATGCATGTGTGGTGGGGGCTTTGTGCATACCCCTCTCTGTGCCCATTTCACGCCCTCACTGAGCCATGAGCTGTTTCTGTCTTTGTTGTATTAATTTGTTGCATGGAAGGACCATGTAGGGTGTTAATGTGATGGATTTGTGTTTTAACTCTTCCCAGCTTTCAGCTCATGATATTTCAGCAAGCTTCTAATAAAGTGTTTGCTATTGCACATGATATGTACAGCCAAACCAACAGCCAGGAGTGAATTTGAGATGTAGCTGTGCTGCTTTCTACAGCAATATGTCTTCTTCCCCTATGAATAAATACCAAAACATATTGGCAGAGTAACAGTACTGGTTTCATGTTAGGATATGATTCCAAAAAATGTAAAAGTGGACCCGGTTGCTGTGCTGTGCTGTGCCAGTGCTGCCAGTGTTAATTCCTGCCCAGCCAAAGAGCTGGTCCTCTGAGACCTCATCAGTTCTTCTGCAGCAGAGGGAGGTTAGAGTCAGACCAGCCCTTTGCATTAGTTTACTACACAGGTTGGACAGAAGCTGGTGCTGGTGCAAAGAGGAAGGCAGGGGCGTGCAGGGAAAGGAGGGGCAGGTGGGAAGATGAGCTGTGGCTGCCAGGGAGCCATGTCCTGACACAGGCATGATCATTATCAACACCTCTTTTTTGCAGTCCTAACAGATAATCATCTTCATACATAGGAGTTTTAATCCACAGATCATTAATTCAGTAGAAAAAGTGACAGCCTATGGTTCATGTGAAAATTTACTATCAAGGGGTTATCTCAAGTTGTT
Organism: Antrostomus carolinensis; assembly: GCF_000700745.2. Taxonomy (NCBI): domain Eukaryota; kingdom Metazoa; phylum Chordata; class Aves; order Caprimulgiformes; family Caprimulgidae; genus Antrostomus; species Antrostomus carolinensis. The sequence goes on along the minus strand of NW_010303003.1, from coordinate 66,749 downwards.
CTTGATCTTTTTAGATCCTTGCTTCCTTGCTTCTTCCTTTATAAGAAAAGTTTATTTTCTTTGCCTTCAAAACACTGTAGAGCTCCAACTTTCCATACTTACTAGCTGTTTCTCTTTGCTGTCACAACTTGTCACCAGCAGCCAGCACTGAAATATTAATGGCCTTGTGCTGCTGTATTAGGATGACTTTTTAAAAAAATATGAAATATCAGTAACTCTCCTGAAAATTTAGAAAGTATTTACTATTTAAAATAAATAATTATTTAACACTATCATGTTACCCAGCTTGTCTTCCAGAAGACAGTAATGCACACATTTTGTAAGAAACAGAAATATTCTGTTTAATAATATACCAGTAGCTAAGTACAAGAAAGTATAGTATACAGCTACAGTTGATTTTTGACACAATATACTTTTTGCATAAAGAAATGTCTGTAAAAGACAAAACATCTGAATGAATATCTGTGCCTTGTTTGTAAAACATTTGCTATACTGCTTCATTATTCTTAAAATAAGTTACCTACTCTTAGGAATTGTCTCATGCAGAAAAGCATGTTAAAAATGAGAATTCCCTGAAACACATAAGTCATTTTTTGGGGGGACAGGGCGATTTTATAGAGTACACATCTGCCGTTTGATGTACTGATAATTTATATATTTGACCAAAATCTTACCTATCTGTGGTTTAATTTATGTAAAAGACACCGTAATGAGCACTGAAGTTCTAGATAAAGACTAGATAAACTAGATAAAGTATTGGCATCTATTTTAGATGTGTTGGCACATACATGTCTGTGTTGGGGACATAAAATAGCTATGCAAAAGAAACCAACACTTCCTGAAGAAAGGAAGATACAAATTAAAAAAAACCTGATGAAGTTGGAACTATGGCTTTGCAAATCCTGCTTGCTCTGCTGCTTCACACTTTCAGACATGACCTGTCTGACTGTGACCACAGAAGGGAGGAAGAAGCAGAGAGAAAAGAGGTGAGAACAGGAACGTGCAATATAGCCACACAGACAGGTGCCGCTGTCTGCCCTGGCAAGGGTTAGAAGAAGTGAGGAGGAATTGCTGATTAAGGACACAGCAGCGGTGGTGTAGGAATGTGACAGTTTCATGAAAGATACTTCACTGAAAATTGTACCAGGTCAAACTGTTAAAAGGTGCACTTCTTTAGTGCACTGATGAGAGTTAGTGTCTATGTGAAAAAAAACCCAGTCCAATACAATATATCCTTTAGGTTCCATCCCTTTTTTTTTTTTTTTCTTATTTTTTAGGTTTCAGCCGAGCAGCACTACCGTTTGGTTTGGTTCGGAGGGAGCTCTCCTGCGAAGGCTACTCCATTGACCTCCGGTGTCCAGGAAGCGATGTTATTATGATAGAAAGTGCTAACTATGGACGGACAGATGACAAGATTTGTGATGCTGACCCTTTCCAGATGGAGAATACAGAATGCTTCCTTCCAGATGCCTACAAAATTATGACACAAAGGTAAAAATATATATACCATTTTTATAACTACAGAGGAAAAATGCTTGCATTGATACAGTAAGAGGTATACGTACTGTAGGAAGTGCTGAGTTGTAGTTGCCAGTTTGCTGTTGAGGTAATATTATTTATATCTAGTAATATTAGAAGGAAATAAAAACTATCAGTTGTAATTAGAGAGGGGTTTTTTTGAAATTCTGCGAGCAAAAGTTAAAAAGCAAAAGATAACTGCAAGGAGAAGGGAACAATTCACTTATTTAGAGTTTCACTGTGTCTTTGTCTTTTAGGTAGTCAAGCAGCACTCAAAATGTGTCCAAATGGCTGCTGCATTTTAAAGTAGCTTCTACTGGCAAGTTGTAGGTTTCCTATGAATGTAGTAAATAATTCACATAGTTACCATATGGAAAATGCATCCAGTGGAAAATGCCAGTACGATTAAATGCCAGGATGTTTATATGTCATTATACATGTGTGTACATACACATATATGCATGTTACAGTATGTCTTAGTGACAGCAGTAGTCAGTGAGAGAAGATGGAGGAGGAGAAAATACAAATGGTTTTAGTACAAAAGCTGCATCAAAACTAAGACTTACAGGAATTCCTGCGCTGTAGGCCAAATACATGGACAGCAGTCACGTAATACGGACAACTGTGGAAATGTCAGCAAAACCTGTCACTGGCATTCTTAATGGCTTAAACTACAAGGGTGTTCAAAGACTAGTTAAAGAGTATTTGGCGCTTTTTTCTGTAAAACTTAATTTTTTTTTCTTCACCCCACATAAGTTTAGGAAAGTTATCAATTAATAAATTCAGGATTTGTGGGACATTTTTCTCCCATTGCATTTTTCTTAGAGTGAGGAATCTGAAAAAGAAAAAAGAGGATGGGAATAACCTGGCAGCTGTCCGGTTTGTGTACATAGATGTGTCAAATGAAACATGCAAGTTGTCCCACATACTGTGTTCCATTTACTGTCTTCTGTTTGAACATAGTAGAACTCAGTAACATATATAGCTCAGGTCAAAATAGCTGAAAGTAATCTTCCATTTTGATTTCCCGATTCACTCAAGTTGTCCTGAGTGTGACTGTTGTGATTTTTTATAGTTTTCATGTGAATACATGGATGTTCTCTGCTTCTGTAGTTAAATATTTGGGCTAGATCTCAGATTTCAATTTCAAATGCTGGAGCTAAATTAAGGATATCAGGCCTTTTATTCTTGTTCTGTGTTCAACCTGTGACTTGTTCCGTGATCAGTAAGGGAAAGGCTCCATTGCTGCACTAGTAAAAAAGTAATATAACTTCTTTAAATCATGTTTGAATTATCTTTTTGTGGTTCCAGTTCGTTGTTGTTAATTAGATCAAGCCAGATTTCCATTGAGACTGCAGCAGCAGTGTCATCATCCTCTAATCTGTCAACTCCCTTTGAAACCACCTTCAATTGCTTTTGTAAATGTAGTGCCTCTCTGTAGACTTCCTTGTTGTGTAAAATGCATGTTGTGTTTTGATCAAAGTCCTCCTTATGTTCACTGCAAATATACAGATTAAGCTAGTCAGAGACAAATATAGAGGCACAAACTTGCTTAAAGTGACAAACTGTTACGGGAAAGCTGAAAATTCAATCCTCCTGTTTCAGTTAATCAACTGTAAGTTTACGATAGCAGAGAGTATTTTTGAACTTCCCAGTCTTCCACTCTCCCTTTTTTCAACGCATTAAAATGAAGTTGTGATCACATGTCCAACGGTTCAGAATATCTATGCACAGAGTTTTAAATTTTTTGTTGATTTTGTCTGAACAAATGGCAAAGATCTTTGTTTTCTATTTTTGTCTAGCATTTATAGTAATTCAGAAGTTTGCTTTCATAGTTTTCTTTCTCAGATCCTGTCTTTAAGTAGAAAAACTGTATCCACTGCCTGTTTAATCTTTACTGAAAATTGCTTAGTTTGTGCAATATTGTGAGCATAGAAGAAAGTTGCAGATTTCTTATGAAATACTAAAAGTTACTGTATCTCATTTATTTCTAACTGCATTGGTGATCGTAATTTTTTGTTGTCTAAGCCAAACTGTTCTTTAGTTCTCAGTGCACGTCCTTGATCTGATATCTAAAAGTATCACATCAGCTGTATTTTAATGGCAGTAGTTGCATAGAAAAATCTCACTTGAAGGACTATCAAATTAATTGGTTTTCTTTTTTTTTTTTTTTTTAACTGACATAAAAAAACCAATTCATCTGTTAAAACATTTGTGCACATGGCAAACTTTTCTTCCATACCTTTGGAAATAAACAGCAATAGTTTCTGCATCGCTACTTAAAATCTTACAGTGTTTACTTTTAAGGAGTAATGACACGTTTTTATAGCTTCAGCCAGCAGTGTTTTTACCACTGCATTTGACCACTCAATTCAGTTTTAGACTTGCAGTTAAGTCTAGTTCCATAGCAATTGTTAAATACTCATCATTCATTTGCAACATTACTTCACAGCTTTTGCACAGCAACTACATTTACTGCAGTTACAATGTGAAAACACTAGCTTAATGAGATCAATACTGTGAAATCGGAAGATTGAAAAATAAGATGAGGTTTCCAGTTCGGCACAAAGCCATGTAATCTCTTGCCCCATTCCCCTTCCATTGAATTTGAGATATTATCGCACAGACTTTGCCAGTGTCCACTGATGCATCAGCTCCTCTTTCTCAGAAGGAGCTACTACACGATCTTTTCTCCCTCCCTTTTCTTTCTTTTCTACAGTTCTCAAAAGATTTTAAACTTAATGCTTTCCTAGGAAGCCTGACTAGAACACTAATGACTTCATTGCTTTGCTTTACCTTTGTAAAGTAGTTATTAAATTTTTAGTCCGTGTTTGAAATTACATCCCAATTATTCTAGAATAAAGTCTTCAGATGTATTTAGATTTTGTGTAAACTTCAGACTGGCACGGTTAAAATTAAAGCTTTGAAGAAAGAGACTAGACCTTTAGAAAATCTCTTTCCCCCTTCACACTTCTCTGGTAATTAACCCCAACGTTTGCATACAGTCAAGTTTTAGAGATCTCACCACGCGCTAAGGTTGAGTATAGAAATAAGCTTATTTCTAAAATATTTGGTGAGGGAGTAATGTAAGTGAGTGGTGGAGGAGCCCTGTTTTAGGCAGTTAGGTCTTAAAATCATCAAACTCTGGTGCTCCGCTATCCTTCAGCAGGGACAAATCTCCTCTGTTTCCTCTTTGTTTAAAAAGAAATTAAATGAACAGGGAAGCACAAGATGCAAAGCAGCCCAAGGAAATTGCTCTAGTTGCTCGCTCATAAAGTGTGTTTGTGTGGCTGTAGCCAGCAACTGTCAGGAGACTTTGAAGTTGATAAGGCTAACTAGAACTGCCTCTTTATAGGCACAACAGAGATTTGAAAATTAACATGATAAAATTTACTTATGACCTAGTCTTAAGTTCACTTCCATCATAAGCGGATTGCATGAGTTCTATTCAAACCGTCTGTGCATTTATGAGGACTTTCTGCCTCCAATCTCGACTTCAAAGCCCTGTTCTGCAACTGCAGGTGGATGGACCATAGGTTTTAGTTAGGGCGGGCACTGAAGATTTCATAGATACCACATAGTGTTTAGAATTCTGTTTTATTAGCTTAAAATAAAACCAGATATTTAAGAGTACTTGTAAATACATATTTCAAATGAAAAGACATATTTTGTATGTTATTTTATAGTGAAACAGTAAGCTGCTAAGAAGCGTTTTTGCATGCTGGGATCATTCTCTTCTGAATTAAAAATAGCCTTTTTTTAGTAGGAATAATTTTTCCTAGTCCTAAATTTATTTGTTTAGGAAAAGTTCCCAATTAATAAATGATTAGACACCACAGCTATCTTTGTGCAGTACAGTGCAATTAGATGATATTTTATTGCCTGTTTATTTAAATAAAAACTTGGGTAGTGTACCAGATAATAACTTTGAATAATACAATTTTGAATCTTGAAAAATCAAATATTAAAAAAATTCCAGGTTCATTCCAATCTGTGCACCTTGGGTTTTTCAGTAATTTGCAGTTATAGCTATTAGTGTGGCTTGTATAAAATTAATGTTTTGTATTTAAAGAAAATGCAACCTACTAACTCTGAATTGATGGAATCATTTAATTGGAGGCAAAATTTAAAGTATTTAATGTTGACAACCTAATACTAACTTGAGAAAGAAAACATTGTCTCCCTCTTAATAAAGTCTAAAATACCTTGAATTTTTAAATAGGAACTTCTGATCTGTGTTCTGATAATGAGAGCATAGCTGTGAACACTGAAAAGAGGAAAAATTTGAAATGTTTAAAACCACAGACTTTGCAGACCATGCAGATATCCACATTAAAAGATACAGGCACACAGTATATTCAGATTATTTTTTACCTGCAACAGAAATATCAATAGTGCACTATAAAAGTGGCTTTATATGCTCTTTACGTAACATATTTACTCAGTATAATTTTTCTTTTTAAATATGTGTAAACAAAGCAAAGCTCATTATAATATGTAACCATAGATATAAAAATAGATTAATTTAGAGAACTTTACCTTTTTAAAATATACTTCCCTTTTAAAACATTATTGCAGAAAAGTAAAGGAATTAATAGAGGAATAAATCCTCTTCAGCACTGAATGTTTTTTTGTTGTTGTTGTTGCATGTATCCTGTCTTATCTATAGCACGTACAACACATGTACCTTGAATTACCATGGCCATCATGACACCAGTGAAGAGTTCATGCTTGGTTTTTTGTTACTATGAACTTTTCTCACATGGTAACGCTCTTAACCTGTTACATCCATCATCTCTCTGCAAGACAGCTGTGCTTAAACACAGCGTCTCCAAAACGTAAGCAAAGTGCCTTCTGCCCCACAGAGTGATCAAGGGAAAGCTGAAGGAAGCAGCGTATCCATTCCTTTTTCCTGAGACTATTTTTTTCTTAATCCTTCCCAGCAGGAGAGTGGGAGAATGGAGATGTTAATTTGTTTCCACCTATTCACATGTCCAACAAATATGTCAATGCCATTTTTGAAAAATCCTATATATGAATGAGAGTGAGACATTTTTGAAAGAAGACAAAATGAGTTCTGCTCTGAAGGAGGCATGTCTCTCCATCCCTTCGTCTTGTTCCTGCTTGTCAGGTCTGCAGAGGAAATATTGTCATACCATATTAGTGTCCTCTCAAGTGAAAACAAGTTTGGTCTGTTCTATAATGTGAGTGAATAAAGAAAATCTTCCACTGGACTCCAGGCTTGGATGGGTAGTGGGTAAATCTCCTATAACTGGTTAATCTCACTCATCGGAGTGAAAGGTCTAGCCAAAAGCAAAACTTGTACAGGGTGTCTTTGCTGGTAGAAGGAAAAACCTGCTGTGGGGTCACTGTAGAGCTGAATTTGAGCCTTTACAAGACTTCCACAAAGAACCATTTTAGTGCCTCAAAAATAGCTTCCTCAGATGGGGCTCACGGTTGATTCTGTGTTTAAACTGTAGTGCACTTCAGATTTGCATTTCTTAATGTGACTTAAAACAGTTTTCACGGGCAGGATTTTGTCCTCTGCCATTCAGAAATGACTGTGATTGTGGTAAGGGCACTTGACTTCGGGGGGCTGCCAGACTCAGACAAGGGCTCTGCTGACCCCTGCTGCTATCCTTGCTTTTTCCCTTGCTTTTCCATCTGCAGGCGAAGATTGCCTCCCTTTGCCAGAGATGATATGTAGTGAAAAGTGTCTTAGAACAAGACATGTGCCTTGCCTTTTTCTACTTTCTGGTCATTTAAAAGCTTGTGTTTCTGTCCTTCTTGTGTCAGGGGAGTACCAGTGTTGGTGGTAGGATAGCACAGGCTGACGTGCATAAGGTTCGTTCTCGGAATTTATGCATATCGGATTTGCTGTGCTACTGATGCTTCTCTCGTGTACGAGGTCCTTCTTTTGCTTTGGCGTGCCAGCAGTTTCTGTTTCAGCTTACTGACAGCTGCTTTACAAAACATTTACCATACATACATTTTTTTAAACATCCTTTAAAAATGAAGGCTTCCACTCACCTGAAAGAGACAGAGGTCTTAGTACGGCAGTCACTCCTGTGAGTATTTTGATGTAGCAGAAGCTTAAAATGCTCTTTATTTTTTTAACTAAGCTTTTCACAATGCCAGGCCATGGCTGAATTGATTTTTGTTTTGTTTTGTTTTCTTTTGTTTTCTGTGTGTTAATCACAAGATGTAGTTATGACTCAAATGTAAAGAAAAAAGCAGAAATACATGTAGCCTATTTTCATAAACTAGGCATAATCACATAGCCTAGAATATTCATGAAGCATACCATAGTCCTTGGCTTTATTTCAGAAAAAAACAGTATTACCCATGACTGAGAAGAACCTTGCCTGGTATTGTACATTTTCACTATCATTAATTCTTAAAATGAAATTGCTAGGTCTAGTTTACTCATTAAAAATAGAGGTTTTTATTAATAGAGTTGTTCTTTCATGGCATTACTTAGTAAATTAAATACAAATCCTCGTATTACGAGGTTCTGAGCCGTCAGGTAAGGTGAAATAGCTGTCAGTGGTACTTGATAATCTTTTTACATTGTGTTGTATTATTATTTTCTGCAGAAGAAATTATATTGCACATGTACAAGCACATAACACACACGCGTTGCTGTAATCATGGCATTGGACAGGCTACAAAGGAAAAAAACAAAAGGATCATTGATACCAACTAATGACATTTAAAATTTAGATTTAATTTACTTCAAAAAAGATTGGATTCATTATTTTATCAGGGTGTAGCTTGATGTTTTATTTAGTGTTTTCATATCTTAGATTTGTTTGCTTTCCTTTAATATTGGCAAAAACACCATTAAATTCTTAAGTCAGTGTATATCTTACCTGGCAGAGTGGTGGTACATACACATTCATCATTCTTTCCTTGCTGTTCATGGCTGAAAATAAATATAAATAAGTATACATATATATACATGAATTGTTAGTATTATATGCTGTTTCCTGTATATTTGAGCATCATATAAAATACATGCTTCAGCCTGTGATTTTCTAGGGGCTTTTTTTTTTCTGATTTCTGAAATGGGCTCTCCTAGGTGTGCATATGTTTAGCCTACAGTTAATCATGTTCTATATGTTTTGGGTATGTAATTACATCTCTTAGTAATTTACTAATTTTTTGAGAGCTTGACTGAAACAACATTGTTTAAACTTCAACATCTTTCAGTTGAATGTTGTGCTAGCTTGGACAAATTTATTTGAATTTTATAGTTTTTGAATTTCTAGTCTAGCCAAGATAAGTTCCTGGTTTAGTTGCATTCAGAACCGTATTACTGAAAAATTCTGATTTGCTTATATATTACTGTGCCAAATTTAGTTTGTATAGAATAATACTGTAATAACTGAAGCCTATTAATTCCTCCCACCCCAATATATCCTCTATAATACTTCGCCAAAACAGCTACATTATCTGGTAAGTTGATTTAGGACTTTATACATGTGTTCATATAGCCATTTATCTCAGCCCTTGCTGAGGAGACCTTTATTAAGCTGTGATGACTGCTGAATATGAAATGTAACCAAGATTATTTTTTTATTCAAATATAATTTAAATATTCATCAAAGAGGAGTTATGCTTGAAACTGACAGAGATTATTAACATCAAAAAATATAATTAACTGCACTGGGTATCATGAAGCAGAGTTAGCCAAATAGCCGAGAGGTCTAATTGCTCTAGAGTCTGAGAAGCAATGGTTTTATTTTATACTGTTGCTGTGGAATTAATAGTGATGTGGTTTCCTATGCGAGGCAATTAAAAGCTGCCTGTTAAGGTTCATTGCATTATAGGAAATCCGTTGAATATCACTTAGTAAACAGAACTGACATGGAAAAGGTACATGAAGATGGGCAGAGCAGGGTATAGATCGTAAATTAGGACAGATTAATATGAATTAAATAGATATAAGTAAATTATGAGTACTTTTCAGTGCTATAAAGTCAGCAGTAGTGATGAAAGTAAAAAGTTTTCATTAGTAACACAAAGGAAATAGAATTTAAAGATTATTACAGTGAAACTGTTTAATTCAGAGAAAAGGAATAGAAGAGTAATGTGGGTTTTAAAATTTAAAAGTAGCTACATAATAGTATAGAAATAAGCAGATCTCGTATTCTGGAAATTTCCTTCTGCCATAGAATAATCTCCTACTTACAATAAAAAGAACCTCATGACCTTTGTGGCTCAATTAAGCCTTTTAGTTGAATTTAACAAGAAAAAACTTCTTTATTGAATCCCATAGATTCTGCCTGTGTCCAGGCTATACAGTGTAAAAAGAGGTGGCCTTATTCATGGTATTTTGACATTAATGAGGTTGCTGAAATGGAGAAGTTTAAGGATCAAAGATACAAGCAATAACAGTATTTTAAAACATTTCTTTTTTTGCTCTCTAATAATAAAATTGCAATCTAATTGCTTAATAAATGGCCCATGATTACTGAAAGACACAGATAATTCCCTGCTTTGCATTTTATTTTCTACATATTGCAGAGCAATAATTAGCAAAATGCTATGGTCACAAATGAAAGAGGGGTGGGTTTTTTTTCCATATAATAACTATGGATGAAAGGAGTTTTACACGCATGTTCTGTGATTTAGTATGATAGTCAACTTCTATGTTTTCTAAGAAGCAATCTTAAAAATGAGCGTTTTACTAGTGAAATAAAATCAAACAAATAATTCAACTAGAATTCCTGTTTTATATAAAGATTGTCTGTCTGTTTCATACATTATTTAGCATGCTTACCCTGTTTATATCGGTGACATAAGAGTGCGTGCTACTTTCTCAGAAGAGTACTGTCTTTGCCGCTTCACAGCACAGTGCCTTGTACTCCCAGGCTTGCACATGGTGTTAGCAGATATTTAAAGCGCTTCAGCCTAGCATTTTATAGGTCATGATGAAGTGAGCCTATAAAACAAGTTGCTGCAATGAAGTTAATGCAGTCTTAAGAATGTTACATAGACCAAGTACTCAGTATTCAGTATATTTTTAGCCTGCTGGGGAGGTTCTTATCATGTAGAATTTTTCCATATGAAACTTGCTTTGTAATACAATTGCATTGCAGATTCTTTACTAAGTATTTGCTGTTGAAAGCTACGGGGTTTTTTTCAGGTTTTCACTATAATTCGCTAACTATCACAACCTTTGAATTTCAGTTTCTAATAGCACACGCGCATGTACACATGTGTGCACATACACACACACAAAACAGATCCGGTGACGTTTTTAAAAAAAATTAGGTAGCAGAATCATTTCATTGAGCCAGCTGCCCTGACCAAACTCACAGTTAGAACACCTTACAGGAAGAAGTCTTACTACTTCATAATGAGTCTGAGCTCTATAAAATTTCATCTGGCAAGATCTGTATTTTGTCATTGTATTTGCAAACGCATCTGTGCACCTTATTTAGTAGTAATCTGTTCATTGCTTGTCAGATATCTTGCTTCTTGTGATATATATCTATGTGATGAAGGAGCAGTTTTGAAATGTATTTAATAAACGCTTTTTTCTAGCACTGTAAAATTGTTGTTTCACTGTAACTCAGATTTTGTAACACAAAACTTTTGTAACTCCTCTATATAACACATTATTTAATTAATTAGGCTGGGTTGTAAGCCTAACAGTAATGTGACAGTTCTGAACCCATAACTTTTCCCTGCTTACCGAATTTCTTAACAGCATTGAACTCAAATGTACTATTACACTTGTGAAGCTGTAGGTGTTTTCTCATCTAGGTTGTAGTAGCACTGGTACTGCCTTCAGTATATTATTCTAGTGCCAGCATCACTGGTGGGTATGAAAAACATAATTTACTTTGTCTATTTAGCTTTCTTAGATAATTTTGCTGTCTTTGTGACAGACATACAGCAAAGGAACACCTCCTGCAGTCACATTTAAAAGAGGAGCACTTTGAGTAATGTGCTGTAGACAGAACACAT
>NW_010303003.1:22249-55219 GCF_000700745.2 Antrostomus carolinensis | reverse complement strand
CTTGTTGCTTTCTTATCAGCCACTTCCTGCTGTCAGCCCAGTGCTTATTTCAATAGAAAAGGATTTGCATCAAATGTAATACAGTATTATGTGTGGCTAACATGGGGGTTTTAATTGTGTAGGCACATGGGACTCCTTCAGTGGCAGACAGTTTGATAAAAGGATTAGATCATGAATATTTTTGACACAATTAAAGATTATCTGTGCATTGACAGAGTCAAGCCAGTGAATTTTCTGATGTTTTTTACAGAGGCTGAATCTATGTGATTTGCATAAAAAACAACTGCAGAATATGCAAGATTTTTGCAAATACAAAAACAAACAAACAAAAGCAATCCCCTAAACTTTGTTGGGTTTAAAACTGGAAGTTCCAGGAATCAGAAAATCCGCAGCTCAAATCAGTTAATCCCTTAACTTCAAATCACAAAGAAGGAAGTGGGATTGTGCTTTCTGAGTTAGAACAGAAAGATGCTTTTGCAGGGGAAGTCCTATACCTGGTAGCCCTGCAAGCTTTCCAGATGATAATTAGATCCAGACATCACTGTGGGTAATGAATAACAGTGCTTTTGTGACATGCATTCCTCTGAGAAGAAAGTAGTTGTAGTGAGGACTTTCAGACATATTTTAATAGGAAATGACACCACTGTTACAGAGTTGATTAAAGACCTACCGAGGGATAGCAGTTCTGGAAAAAATGAGCAGATGAAATAAGAAAAGTTGTAATTTTATTATTAGTTATCAGTTAAATATATATAACTTTAAAGCCATGAAATCTGCTTTAAAAATTATGAGAAAAGGGATCATAGCATCTTGCTAGCAGATTGCAGTCATAAAATAACCAAGTTGTCATTTGGCCTCTTGGTCAGCATTTTCCTTTGAGTTCTGGTGAGCTGTAGAAATGAGTCACTTTGTAGCCCTGTGGAATTGGTAGGTATGCAGTGGTGGGCACATGGCCTCTGTTGATGAAAATTATAACCCAAAAAGGGGATATTCCCTGAGGCAAGTTTACAAAAACAGTTTATTCTTTTTCACCCTGTAAAACTCATCCTACATGCAGGATCTCTTGCATTATTACAAACTCTAATCCTCTGAGTGGGTAATTAACGGACCAGAAAAGCCATTTGTGGAAAGAAAGAGCCATAAGGGTGAAAAATATTTCTCTGCTGAATGATCTTTAAGGAGTAAATAATTGCAAGAGTGAGAGGTTTGGGATGACCAATCTAAATCTGAACATAATTAGAATGAACACAGTTTGAAAATAGAAGCAGTTGGCATGTGCAACAATTCTCATATCAGAAGACTAATTAAATATTTAAAAGCCCCAAACCCCTCACTATTCACAGAAAAATAACCTGCCACAAAAGGGTCTGTAACTTTGGAGATAATTAGGAAGGGTTACAGGGGGAAAAAAATCACAGATTGGCTCCAAGGTTCTGCTAGGTCACGTCTTATTACGATGTATCTTTTATATGGTCTGATAGCAAGATTCTTGCTAATTTAATCTAAGCAGGGCATCCCATAGCGATTTCCCATTTCCCTTTTTAAAAATGTGATCATTTTTCTATATGCAAACTGCAATAGGTGAACATTTTTATAAATAATTGCTCCTAACTGATACAGGCTATAATATTTTTAATTATCAAGGGGAATGCATGTGTTAAAGTTCAGTTAGGGTTGCCTCACCACACCCCTCATTTGAACTTGTCCTCATCCTGTCCATTGTAGAGTGAAACCAAAGGACCCTCCCTGTAAAATCATGTTGCCTTGGCAGACAATTCTGTAAATTAGGAAGTCTTAAATTCCTGCTAGAGCAAGATACGTTTATGTTGCGTATGCATTTCTGCAAACAGAAGAGCTGTGTCTCTCACTTGGGAGACCCATAGTGAGTCAGGCTGAATTCGTATTGACCTGGAGGTCCAGTCGAAGCGTGAACAGTAGAAGTGTAACAAGCCTCCTACTTTTCAGAAGTTGCAGTAACAAATCACACCTGTCATTTGAAATACCTTCTTTTAGTAATTAAAGTGGGTGCTTCTATGCAAATTGATGTGAAGGATAAGACTACACATTTTCAGTATTGCAATTCTTCAAGTTACTAATTTAATAATGACTCAGAAGCTATCTTAAGTTACATAACTTTTAACTAAATTATGAATATGCTGAGTGCCAAGCCATGGATAAAAAAGATTGACAGTGCTACAAAAAAGAGTTTTAAAGGGTTTTTACTCTTGTCCTCTGCTCTCTGCCTGGGAGTCTCTTCTCCTGTAAGTCTCTTGCAGCATTATGCCTAAGGATCAGACACTGCTTCAGGATTTTCACTTGGATTTTCTAAACACTCTGCTCTAGCACTGTTGTCTCAAAAATAAATGTGCCTTAGTAAAGCTCTGATATTATTACCCAATCCCATGTTTCTCCACTGAAACCTGCTCAACCCACAAGGCGTGATGCTGCACTCACGCTCACTTAATGTGAATAATCTGTGTAAATTGCTCAGATACTAGGATGCTGCACTACTGAAGTTTTCATTAGTAAATAAGCATAGCTGCAGGCTATTTATTTTGTCTAAATGGTGAAACATTTAATTGGATCCTTTGAACTGATTACTTTTCAGCAGTGCGGATCTGCTTGGCTTAGTTGGTGTACTAAGATATACACTGCTTGTAATCTCATGCTGCATTTTGTTTGCAAATATGCACCCCCATAAACAATATGACAAGATTATTAATATGACTTTATTGCCATTTCTTCTTCCTCAGGTGGGTTGTGTTAGAAGCGTTTTCTCTAAAAAGCAAGTCTCTTCTGCTTCATACTGTTAGAAGGTTTGGGTTTGGCTTGCACCTGTGCAAACCTCACTGGGAGATTGTTCAGTTTACTTTGCACACCTCATTGCATCTTTTGATATCTACTTTTCCTGTCCTTCCTTTACGGTCAGCTCCTGACAGGCTCTGGTAGTTCTACTAGGTCTTTCACATATATGGTAGAAAGTAATAAGGATAGAAAGATGAGATTATAAAAGCACTTAAAAATTACCGAGAGAAGGCAGGAGTTATGTATTCCACTGGAATTGACATTTCCTTTTACCTTTTCTTTCCCCTCCTCCCTATTTTAACTGATGCTTTAGTTTCAGGTTAATAATAACCCCATAACAATAGCATTTACACCAATAAACAAAGTACTGGAACAAGAAAAAATTGTAACAAGAAAAAAATATCTCTCATAGCTTAGATGTGAGTAAGTTAGAAGATTCATCTTTTTAACGTTTTTAAATTGTCTGCTTTGAACTTGGACAGCATGAATACTAAAAGGCAAAAGGGTCATAACTAAATGTATTAAAATCGTAAAAAGAGGTTGAAAGCAAAAAAACCTCTGTTAAATTACTTTGTCATGCAAGTCTGATACATGTTCATGGATAGTGAATCAAACTGGGTAATCTTAAGAAAGGGCATATTTTCTATTGTGTTTTATTGTCTGTTTGGAATTTTCATCCTTAATGTGTACCTTTAAACTCCCACAGGATTACGCTGTATAAAGAAAACACAATTAAATATTATTGCATATTTATTGGGCACATGGAAACAACACTATGGTGCACCTTCATCTATAGTAGTAATTATACACTATTTAGTTTTCTTATGTCATGTTTACTCAGTAATTAGGAAGATTCAACAAATCATCAATATTATATTTAAAAAGAAACTAGAAACAATTTTCTCAGGTTTTTTTCCTCCCAAATATTTTTCATCCAAAGCCATCAGGTTTATTGCTGTAGCGGTCACGTTTCCAAGTACATAGAGAATCACAAGGCTGGGTTGTGAGTTTTCAAACCAGTTTATAGCATGCCTTACTGCTTTAGTGGTCACAGGAAGATCTCCAATATTTAGACGCAATACTTACGGCCAAATTCCGCCCATTTTTTTTCTTAGATTATGAAAACTACCACCACAACACACTAAATCTGAGCTAGGTAAAATTATGCTATTTTTTTTGTTCTTGCATGCTCATTCCCACATGATGGTTTTAGGAATTCTAACTTGAAAATAATTTTTAGAAAATCTTATACACGAGTAAGCAAAATTACCAGTGTGGCATTCTGTGTTTTTTAAAAGCCAGTGGCAGGATTATGTATTTTATCTTCAAGGAAGCGTGGCTCTGTAGGATTGTGTGTGCTCACTCTTCCTGCGTGGCTCGTGCTGTGCTACTGCTGCTGCCGTTGCTGGAGAGTTAGGGATATTCCAGTGATGGCCAGCCAGTGCTGCTTCAAATCAGGGCTTTGTAGCAAAGCTGGGTTTTTTAAGCAGGTCTTTTTTCAGGCTTTGGTTAGGCCCAACTTGCTAAGTCATTAGCTTTCAGTATGTAATAATGTGTTTCTTGTGAGGTTAATTTGAAACTCAGAATTTACATTCCTTTAAATAATTTTATCTACTGTGGTATGTGTGTGTGCATACGTATGTATCTATACCCCCCTAAAATAAAATCTCTGTTCTCTGGCTATTTTATATATAAGATTTATATGTACTTTCTAAGACCAAATTAATAAAACATGGCATTTAAGTAATACCTGATATCTTCATACATACGTACCTTAGAGTTTAATAACAGAAGTGGAGGTCTAGTGAGTATGCATAAAAAAGCAGAACCTCATCTCATGTGGCAGTTGTAAACCATTAGGAATACATATGTAAAGACAGCTATTTACTCTGGGTAAAGAAGTTCAGGAATTTTTCAATTTGCAATCTGCTGTTGTTAAAAGTCAGTACACGAAGTGTAGTCATCCCACATTCCCATCTCTTTTTACTCAGACTGCAGCTCACCCAGGGTGAATAAGGAACAAGAAGACCATATGGAGTATGTGGTGCTACAACTCAGAGTTTACGTGCTTCAAGTGGTGTTTAAGCAGGTTGCTGCAGGCGATATGCAGGAACATGCCATCATGCTAGCTTTTAAGTATTTAATCAATATGCTGAAAGAGAAATACTGTCAGATCTGACTTAAAAGTTTCAAAACATAGCAAGATAGATTTTTTTTTTAATGTATTGACAATTTTATTAAAAATAAATTTTATTTATTTACTGTGGCTTTATACTGTCTACCTGACTCTCTTCTGTGTTTGCCAGTTTTATCATGCTTAATGAAACACTACATTCACAGAAATGCAGCGTTAGGAATACCCAAAAATAACATTGGCGTTTCTTTTATATTACTATTTTTGTCAAAGTTATTTATGCAAAACAAAAGCATTTGAAGGATAAATTGTATCATGGATGTTATTTGCTGCTCACCTTAACTTTGCAAACAACTTCGAAAGAAGATATGTGTATCTTTATGTGGCTGATGTGACTTACCCATAGATAGCCTCTTCCCTCAGTCAATCTGTTTGATCCATGTAATGCTAATGTCTTTCCAGAATCTACTTCTCAGATTCCAGTACTTCAGTTTCCAGTCCAGTCATGAGACACTGTGTTTTTCATTTTAATGCTGGAGTATTTGTTGAAGTCCATAGATTTTGCATTTTTAATCTTCCTTAGAACAGTGGTGAATAATGGCCCTTGGCAGAAGATAATGAAATTTTCTTAATTTATATTTTCAAGCAGAAGCTTCAATTGAAAATGGCATCCTATGGCCTGGAGACATAGCTCTAGTGCAAGTTTCAGGGGAGCTGTAATAATAATGCAGTGCCAGCGGTGACGGGGAATGATAGGACAGTGAAGAAGTAATTTAAGAAAGAAAAGAGAATGTACCAAAGCTTTATTGTAGCATATCTAATGATCTGCTGAAGATTCCCAATAGCTTTTGGAGCATGACAGGAGAAACTAATGTTATCTTACCAAAACAGAAGCCCCTGCTTAATCAGCAGAACAAGATTATTGATTAAAACACCTCACACAATAGATTGCACGTGGAATCTCATCTCCATACGTTGCACATGGAAAAGTGCAATAATGAGCATAAGATTACAAAAAAAAAAGAGCAAAAGCAATTTGTTGGGAATTGTACAAATCAAGATTAGAGTTGAAATGCAAACAGATTATCATGGAAAGTACAACTATCCTTAAAGCTGAGCACAGGAGGGGATGGATGCAGCAGGGACATGCTACATCGTGAGCAGAAGATACTTACTCACAGCCCTGCTGGAACTGCTTTACTTTCCTTTTTTTCTGTATTAATCTGAAACGTGAAAGGGCCATTCCTCATTTGAACAGTCTTCCTGAGGTGAAAGGAGTTCAGACATTGTACTGTAACTGTTAATTAAACACTCCATTTGATTTTTAGATTACTCTTAAGTGATGCGTCTGCATATTGAAAATGTAACCTTTCTTCATTCATACTAGAATACTGAAGAAACGAGTGTTAGAGTATACAATTGCTCCTTACATTCATGAGAATAGTGATACTTCCTACATTTCCCCTTGCAAAACTCTTGCTGTTGCTAGCATGGGGACCTGAATTATCATTCCTTCAGTGCTACAGTTAGTCTTTTTCTAACTAGAGTTTCAAATTTAATTCATATATTACCTTTCCGAAATCAACTGTTACTGTGTCTCTATATTTCTTTGCAGATCTGCTTTATTTCCTTGTAAATGACAAAGTCATTGTATCATAAAACTTCGTGAATATTGTGAATGTCTTAAGCATGAAGACATTTCTCGGTATGAGATCATATGAGTTTTAAGACTGTACATTAAAACCTGAGAATTTGTGTATTTTAACATATGCTGGAAAAGTATGCAGTTAACTAGATTGCGGAACACTTAAATGGTACTTAAAACCTACTGAGAACTTAAACACTAGATTACAGACACTGAAACACGGAAGTATTTGTGATTTAACTTCTTAAAGTAGCAGAAATTAGAGCTGGTTTGTATCACGCCTTCAGCTGGAACAATTCTAGAAGAGTTTGAATAGATGGACTATATAGAAAAAATAACATTGGTTAAAATGAATGAGAGACTTAAAGTTATTGTCCAGTAAAGGTTTTTGGGTTTGAATTTATTTTTTTTTCCTGATAGTGTCAATGCCATTTTTGCAAATCGCCAGGAACTGTATTTCCACTATAGTCTTGTTTTGGAGAATTCCATGAAGTGGCAGCACTGAGAATGGAAATGCCTATTACAAAAAGTATTGAAAATAGGTCACAGGATGGAGTTGAAGGCTTAACAGTGTAATATCCCCCTCATTTGGCATAGTGTTTCTAAATATAAAGGTTCCTCAAAATGATGAAGTTCTGCTATGGCAGTGATGCAGTAGCTTCGACAGTCTGTAGCTGTATGTGATAATCTGCTGTTTAGTGCTATTTTATGGAGAGTGAAATATCTTTTGTCCAAAATACCAGACAGAATTCAGTGTTTCTTGTCTTAAAGAAGCTCAGCTGAAACCTTTAGCAGTTAGTAAAATGGGCTTTGCAGGCAGCGGCAGAACTGTAGGCCAACAACTATTAGAGAAGTTAGTATCCCTGGTTGTACAGAGGAAAAAAAAACAACGCAACAGACAAAAGACTTTACTGACAGACAACAATTCGCAGTAGCGTAAGTTCCCTGAGTTGCTTGACTCAGAATTACCTCTGCAACATCCACTTACTCTTCATCTTTTCTCCATATCCCATGAATTGGGATTGACAGCTGCTGTAGTTGCTCTTGGGTTTTCGTGGAGGTTTCACATGTGAATATCTTAATCGAGTGTCTTTAATTTGAAATCTTAGAAGTGCATGAAAATCAGAACCTTACATTAAAATTACTCATGTTTTGTAAAATGCTACCAGCAACGCAGCAAAATCAGTGTTGCGAATGTAAAAAGCTATTACTTAAAGCACTAATACTTCTATTCATTCAGTTATCCAAGTAATCATGTTTCTTGGGGAGGTGGTGGTGGTGGTGTGCTTTGTCGCACTGCTGTGTACTGCAGCAGTGGGCATAACTCATTGGTTTGTAATTGGGGTCTCCTTCATTTTGGCCGAAGATTAGCAAAAGGTGTCCACATGCACAGCAGGTGAAGTCTTGCATAAAGAAATAGAAATTTTTAGAAGGTCAACAAGTTCCTGTAAATGCCACTGAGTGTCTGAAGTTTGACACTGACACTTAATGTACAAAGAAAAAAAATACATTTTCTTCTGAGTTATTATACATCGTTTCAGTACAAGCTAGCATGAAGTTCTTTTCAGTTTCCTAATGGCAACATTATGAGTCCTTCACTGGAGGAAAATGAAAGAGAAGAAAACAGCTTTTCAAAGGGAGACAAGACTCAAGTCTTTTTCATAAGATTTATAAATACTGCTAGTTTTTTCCACAGCTAAATATGACCTTCATCAGTTTCATTCTCAAGCAATTTCTTCCAATATGTATCCATTTTATTTTGTAACAAATCAATATTTCTCTCTTAATTGCTGCTCGTTCAGGTGTAAAATGAAATTTTCATACAGCTCAAAGTTGTGGAAACCATTATATTGAATGATGCACTACACATAGTCTTTTAGTAGGAAATATTTTGACTTCAGCATAAGTTTTCACTAAAGATATAGAAAGAAATTTGAAGAAATTAATTACAAAATCTTACTTCCGAAATTTTCTCGTGCTGGTTAGTCCGACCCGAGGTGTGGGGCATAAAGAAAACCCATATGGGGCTTAGAACACAGTACCTTTGATGTTTTGGGCCATATTGCCTTCTCCTGCTTCTACAGCCTCCTCCTGCACAGCACACACAAGAGCAGCACTTGGACTTTCATGTGAGTACAAAAAAGTGGCTGTTTTTTATGTTTTCAGTATTACAGATTCAGTACAGTGATTTTTTCTGCAAGTTGGGTGCACATTTCATCACTTCAGTGTAGGTCTGAAAGCCACTTGGATGCATCATACTCATTCCAGACTCCTTAATATACTGCACGAGCTGTTGCACTGAAAATAGTGCTGTTGGGAGTGGTGCAGCTTTCCCTGTGCCACCGCAGCACAGGGACCTGCCTGTGCTCTCTGGAAAGTCACTGCCACAAGCAGCACAGAGGTGACAGGTGAATTCCTTACCATCTCTCTGTATCCATGGCATATATAAAGAAATCCCTGGCTATTTCAATGAGGTCTGCAGTTGTGAGCCTTATGAGGCTGGAAATAAGTAGCTAAAAAAAAGAGAAAAGGAAAAAGAAAATAATAATTATTGATAAAGTCAGAAGAGTAGTTGTTCCCAAGTTTGCTTAGTGAGAGGCACAGTATGTCCTGACCAGCTCTGTGCTAGTTTGATTAGTAAATAAAAAGGAAAGTTATTTTTATCAGAGTTCTTCAAATGTGCTTGCTCTACCTTTTATGAGGTAGCATGAATTATTCTTATACCTGTTGGCAATGTACAGCTCTGGAAAGCCATTGATACAAGATAGATTATTTTAGCTTGAGATGCGGTATTCAAGGAGTGTGGGAAGTAGTAGGGCAATAGTGAAGTTGATGTACAGCTGAAGTCAAAGGCTAGACTATTACTTAAGTTCAGACTTCTGTTATTCAGTTTGCTGACAAACAAAACTAACCCCCAAGAACATCAGCTGAGCTCTTTTTTTCTCCAAACTCCCTGACCTTCTCCCTTTTTTTTTTTTTCTTCCACTTCTGACTATTCTTTCTGTATTACATTTTGACCATTTTCTTAGGGTTAGGTGAGTGTTTTTCTATTTTTAACTTCCAAGCTAATAGGTGGTTGGTTGGTTGGTTGGTTGGTTGGTTTTTTTAAACTGGAAAAGTGAATACTATACTAAAATATCTGATTATTAATATTGAAAACAACCTTCAAAACCCATTAAATTCAGTAGACCCTCATGGTTAGAGGCATTGTAATATTCTTTGTGTCAAAATGCATTGGCTTCCATTGTTAAGCAAATCATACATATGTTTCCATATTTAGTCTCCTCTAAAATACATTTTAATTAGTTTTCTTGAAGTTGTTCTTTTTAACTGTTTTTCCTATTTCCTCACAGTCACTCTTTACCTCTTCCTGTAACCTAAAGGAGGAAACTTAAAGTCCACCAACTGCTCCTAAAATAATTAAAATGGAAATGCTAATGCTCGTTGTCTGCAATAATTCTTCCAACCAAAAGCATTACTTCCTTGAATTGCAACAAAAATGTAAAACCATTCAGCAGTATGTATATCTCTAAAGATGGGAGGAATTGCTCATTTGCATTATTGTACATTATTAAAAATTACACTTTAAAAAAATTTTATATCATTTTGCATTTTTCTTTGATTTTATGTAATAGTAGTATCAAATAAGTATGTATTTGGGACAATTGTATCTGCTAGTGGGAGTGAGTGACATTTGAGGTAACATGGATCTCCAAATTTAAAAGTATAAAGCCTGAACTGAAATATTGTCTTGAAGCCTTATTTATGGACTTTGACTGATCTAGTGTTAATTAACTTTGTTGTTTTATGGATTGGACTGCCCAAGTGTGAAGCAACTTAGCACTGCATATAGTACTGTAGTATGAACTTCCAAATTAAATGTAATTTTCAATTAATTAGCTTGCTTTCTTTTCCCATTACAGGTGCAACAACCGAACACAGTGTATAGTAGTTACTGGGTCAGATGTGTTTCCTGATCCTTGTCCTGGAACATACAAATATCTAGAAGTTCAGTATGAATGTGTTCCGTACAGTAAGTATAGTCTTTTTATTCTTGCTTACTTCCTCTGGCTCTCACAATTAGGGCTGGAGTGCTGTTACATGGAAAAGAAGCATATGTTTATGGCCCACGGACCCATTATGCATGCAGAGCACTTGCAGACTAGGGCCTCCAATTAGTTTCACGAAGTGTGGAAGGAAGCCATGATGTGATGCTGGCCAAGTGTCTGTCTGTGTTCTTAAGTGTTTGGCTTTTAAGGCTACTGTTTCTCCTGAAAACAAACTTAAATTAGCTATTCAGTAGGCCAGATAGAAATTTGTACTTTTGCCCGCTACCAGTTGCAGACAAATTGGCTTGGCTCACAGACTTTGAAAGCAGGAATTGACTTCAATTTTAATCGTGATCTACTTGAAAGGCTACCTGCTGTTGTGGTGACTGTGGGTGCACAGCAAAACCCAACACTGACACTTGGAGGTAAATGCCCCAGCTGGGGAACATTGTAAGAGGACTTTGTGCTTCAGGGGCACATTCGTAAGTGAACGCAGAGTCAGAAAGAATAATTCATCAATAAGTTACTAAAACTTGGTTCGTGAAAAAAATGGGGGAAATTAAGAAATGTTCAATTTTAATATAAAGAGAAAATACAAAACAAAGTAAATACTGAAATCATGCTGAGGTAGAAAAATTCTAAGCTACTGATACTTCAGCAGTTTTGTACAATATTCTCTCTGACAGACATACTTTTTATTTCCTTGGAATAATTAATGCTTTTTTTTCATTGACATGTTTGCATATTTCTAAAAGTTCTGCAGATTTAACACTTTTAACTGGTTTTGCTTTCTTGTAAGGTCATTCTTTGCAGTGACTTCTCCCTCATCCTGTAACTCAACAGAGGAATAGCTGTGTTTGCAATGGAATTTAGCAGTGCACTGATTGTTCCCTTAAGTTATTAATAAGCGTGAATTTCTTGATCTGCATTAATCCTTAACCAGAGTCACATTTTTTGTTGGTACAGGAAACAGGCCAAGTCTGAGATACAAAAACACTGTGGTGACAGTATGTATCAAAAAAGAAAGGAAATGAGTTCTTGCATAAGCAACGCTATGTCAAAACTGTCCATACGGTTCCCTGCACAATTTTAAAATTTAGACTTCCTAAACTGAAGTACTACTCTGTACTGCTTCACCACATTGAACCTTCACTGTTGTTAAAGGCCAAACACAGATCATCTGTTTTTTCTTCATTTCTGCTGTCATTGTGAAATGGTTGCTTGCTGATTTTTTTTTCTGTACCATTTGTAGGATTGGAAGCGTACTGCATACAGTGATCCCTAGTACCATTCCTCCTGTGTGTAGTATCGGTGGCTTGTTGTAGCCGTTCTCTCGTGCCACTTTTGAGGAGTGATGTCTTACCCCAGTCTAACCACAGTTTTGTTCCACAAAGATCACTTTTACTTTAGCAATATTTTCATTCCCAAATTCTCAGAAAGGGGGCAGTGCATCTGATTCCAAACCATGAGGTCAGTCAAATGACAAGAAGTTACGTTTCCAGTTCCAGTAGGCTAGTTTGTAGAGAAGAAGTGTAATGCAAATAATGTTCAAACATAATTTTTTGTGCTGTTTTAGGAAGAGAAGTGTGGATATGTTCTACTGATTGAGTATTGCCATCTACAGGAATCTTTTCTTTTCCAGTTTTCGGAAGTATAGTGCCACAGCGCAGCTACCCTGTACTCTAACATGTAGTTATTCTACTTTTAAAATGTTTGGTTTTGTTTACTGACAATTGCATTGGCCTAGCCTTTGAATTATGTAATTTTGTTTCTGTTGTAACTTAGGATTCTTGTTTTTCAAAGTCAATAAGTTTTGGAGTTTGTCAACTGCAACATGTACAGTGATGACACTATGTCCAATTCCAGAACTGTAAGAGGCATCACCTATCATTGCCAGTAGGCATCAAAAAGGTTGCCAGTTACTAAAATCAGTTTTGAAGTTTGATTTCAAACCACATGGTGCTTCAGTAGCCATTTTGATTGTTGGCTGTCTTCTTCCCTGTCCCACAAAGCCTATCCTGGTATTTTTCCAAGTGTCTTTTTTTGACATCTGATAAAATCAAGCTATCAAGTCTAATGTTTTTTTTCTCCCTTACTTGTTCCAGTGCTCCATATCTAAATGTACAGAACAACTGAAATAATTAGGTTTACAAATAACAGCTGTCCTAGCATAAGAGATTTGTTAGGAAGGTGGGATAGGCTTTTCTGGGTCTAGGAAGGGAGGTTTTTAGTGATCACAGCGCTTCTAACCAAAGTTCAGTTATGGTTCTTACTTTTTCTGAACTTTATCTTCAGTTACTGCAAGACTGAAAAATTTGCTATGTCTCACTGTGACACTTTTCAGTCCATGAAAGATTACAAATAACATCGTACTGGGTTTTGTGGTAAAAGTTAGGAGTTCTTACACACTGGAGTTGGTGTCACCCTTGTACAAAATGCAGTTTATGAGCTCTTCTATGTCTTGCTGGCTTCCAGAAATACATAGCTGCTTGATGAAGCTTTCTCTGGGTTCTGTATTCATCACCCTTGTAAGAAAGTACTTAATGAAAAGCTTCCTTTTTTGCATCTCAAAGTGTAGACCTGTTGCTGATGATTTTCTAATCCTTTTTAGTAAAAAAGAAAAAAAAATATATTGAGATACTCAGTTGGATCTCCAACAAAACTAAAATTCTAGACAAATTTGATAGGCATTGCTTTGTCCTAAAATAAGAGTTTTATTGATGAAATTACAAAGAAATTGAGAGTACCATACTTGACAGTTCTCTCAATTATGCTACACAATTTATGTTGACACTTTGACTGAAGTAACAGAAGTCAACCCTTTTATAAAGAAGAACATAAAAAGTCCCATTTTGTACATCTGTGCATTTTTATTTTAAGCTTTTTTTGGACTCAGGAATTCAATAGAAAACGTTTTAAAGTGTTTTATACTCTCTCTGTCTGTATTGATTGGACTTTGCAGCATTTGTTTATTTCAATAAGCCCATCTGTCCCTGAAAAATGTACAGCTGTACACCAATGCACGCAGAGCAGACATGCCAGTAATGATTTTAGTTATCCCTATCTTTTTCCCCCTCTCATATTACTAATTCTAAGCAGGTACAATATCAGTATTGCTATTTGGCGAGGAATAAACTCATGCATAAAAGTTGAGAAACAGAATCATCTGAAAGTCATTAACACTGATTGTAAAAGCCAGGAATTCACCTCAGAATACATCTTCTATTTACTCGGATAACTCAAGAATTACAAATTGCAGAAAAACAAGTATGTTTTCTAAAGATGTATAAATGAACAAAGGCTAGGAAAACTACTGCTCATTTTGAGAATATTAACCCCCTCCCACTCCCCCATAAAGTTTTGGAATTGTTCCCTGAAGTAACACTAGATCAGCTCAGCCAATACCATTCTCTCAAAATAATTGTATGTAATTTTGTTAAATGAAACTGAAAATACAAAACTTTATATGAAACATACAAATACATTCTTCAGGATAATACTGTAATACGGGAAATGTAATAGCTGTGCAAATAGTTTTGATACACTTTCTTGGTATCAGCAGCTTCTGTTACATAGATTGGTACATCTGTCATTTTCCAGTTCATTTTATGAAACTGAGGGAGCATGCTTCAAAGGCTACTGAGTATATGAAATAGATTTTATTGCAAATAATTATTGGAAAGCTATTTACTATCTGGACTTCAGCTATACATCTTCCTGTAATATGTTCCTTAAAACTTCCTTGGGGAAAAATTGCTGTAGTGCTATAACTTCGTTAATTGGATTTGGTTTATATTTGCCATGTACAGTGGTGGGATGGATGTTTGTTTTAAACACTTAGTATGACTGTCTTTGCATACTAGCTTGCTGTTTCGGGCTTAATCAGTGATGCTGGAGAATATCTGAATGAGCTAAATGTTAATTTTTTCTTCTCTTTTCCTCTTGCTTACTGTGCTTTTGCTTCTTTTTTCTAGATGTTTTTGCTTATTCCTTCTAGTCTTGACTTTGCAGTTATAGACTAAGAAGTGGCAAAAGTTTTCAAGATTAACATTCAGGAAAAAAAGTAAAATAAAGCCTAAAGAGAACTAAAGGATGCAAGCTGCTTTCTTTACAAGAAAGAAAAGCAGAAAGATGTCTGGGGAAAAGATGGGGGAAGGTTTAATAAGCACATGTACAAACCTATATAATTAATATACTGCATTTTTTATTTATAATTATCTAATTAATATAATATGTATATGTGCACTCGCACATATATGATAAATTAATGTGTCACTTAAAACCCAACTTGATAGCATTATGCATTGAGGAGAAGAAGAGTATGTATAGCATGCATTAGTAAAGTAATTCATTATTTATTCAGGTTCACTAAGTGAAACTACATGCCAACATATCTGTATTGCCTCCTTAATCTACTAAAATGATTGATCCATGTTCATTTGTGTAACTGTAGAATCTCTCTCCTGCTAGGTTTTCCTGTTGTCTGTTTCTCTTTATCCAATATAGTGCAGTTCTTATTCTCCCTATATTTAGCGTCTGTTACTAATTTAATCTTTAGATTAATAGTCAATTTATGTTAATCTTCTTTCTTTTTTCCTTGCACTTTTTTATTTTTCTTCCGATGCTTAAAATAGAAGTGGAGCAAAAAGGTAAATAACGTATACAGTCCAAACCCCAGCTCCTTGTTATGTGCCTTATGGATGTTAACCTCTTCCCTTCCCCTCCCCACAACACTCTTATATTATGATAATCAGCAGGATCTCATAAGTACACCTCATAAAGAAGTCGACTGTTTGCAATAAAGTGACTTGGCTGCTTAAAGTAGGTGGCGGGGTATAGTGTCTGAAATACTTGGGCTGGAGGGAAGATTCCCTTGCTTTTTTCTCTCCCTTTCTCTTTGTCTTTCTTTCCCTCTCTTTCTCTCACCCTTGGGTAAATTCTTGTTAATCAAGTGTCATCTTGCCTGGCTTCCAGAACCCTCTCCATAGCATGCCATGGTTACAGGGTTTCCTGGTCTGTTTCATTCATTGCTTTGGTTGTGTTTTGTTTTCTCTGCTCCTAATTGCTTTCTCTATATACCTGATGATTTGTTTTGTTCCTTTATTTTTAATCGAGGCACCTCCTTTTTCAGCCTCACCACTTCTTAAAGTTCTAAACAAGTCGATGTGATTTTTTTTGGACTGAAATGACCTAGCGCACTGCTGCACACCAGTTAAAAGCTCTGGAGCGTTAATGTGTACTCAGTAAAAGTCTAAGACGAAAATGCAAGAGTAGCTCTACATTTTCAGCTGTCTGTGTATGCCATTGAGCCTTGGTCTGTACTAGTGAAAACAGTTCCCATCCACTTTCCATACTGGTACAGCAAGAACATGGTAACTTTAAGAAAAGTGGATGATAAAGGGTGATAATTGCATTAATTATAACATAAGGTATAATCTAGTGCCAATTAAATTGATTTTTTTTCTTCCTGACACAGTCATTATGATTTACCTACCTTTTTTTTTTCTTTTTTATTTCTTTTTATTATGAGACAGTCTTAATTTGACGTAATTCTTGTCTTACTTCTCTCTGTGACTGTTAGTTTTTGTTTGCCCGGGGACGTTGAAAGCAATTGTGGACTCACCGTATTTATATGAAGCTGAACAAAAAGCAGGTGCTTGGTGCAAAGATCCTCTCCAGGCTGCAGATAAAATATACTTCATGCCATGGACTCCGTATCGCACTGATACTTTGATAGAATATGCTTCTTTAGAGGACTTCCAAAATGGACGCCAGCAGACGACGTATAAACTCCCGAATCGAGTGGATGGTACTGGATTTGTAGTGTATGATGGCGCTGTCTTTTTTAACAAGGAAAGAACTAGGAACATAGTAAAATTTGACTTGAGGACTAGAATTAAGAGTGGAGAGGCCATAATCAATTATGCTAATTACCATGACACCTCTCCATACCGATGGGGAGGAAAGACTGATATTGACTTGGCAGTTGATGAAAATGGCTTATGGGTAATTTATGCTACGGAGCAAAACAACGGAATGATAGTAATTAGCCAGCTGAACCCTTACACCCTGCGTTTCGAAGCCACCTGGGAAACAACATACGACAAACGTGCAGCATCCAATGCTTTCATGATATGTGGTGTCCTGTACGTAGTGCGGTCGGTGTATCAGGACAATGAGAGCGAGACTGGTAAGAACACCATTGATTACATCTACAACACCAGGTTAAGCAGAGGCGAACACGTTGACGTTCCTTTCCCAAACCAGTACCAGTACATAGCTGCAGTGGATTACAACCCCAGAGACAACCAGCTGTATGTGTGGAATAACAACTTCATTCTGCGATATTCTTTGGAGTTTGGCCCACCTGATCCTGCCCAAGGTAAGAATTTGTTTTTTCTCATTTTTAATCTCTTTGTACTTCCATTCAGATAACTATGTTATGTTATCTTTGGTCTTAGACTTAGCTCTTGGCAGAAAGGCAACGAGAGGTTGTTTGTCTGCATCATGCTGAGCCGTACAGCGCTACAGTGGTGCAAGGCAAATTTGCAGAACCTGTGAAGAGAGATAGAATTACTTGCAGGTTACAGGTTTGTGTTTTATTTTTTTTTTTTTTTTTTAATAACAAGTGTTTCACTTTTCTGTGTTTGAGAATGAGTTGGGAAATTGTTTATTTACTTTATACCATCAGTCAGTTTGACTTCTATAGCTAAACTAAGTTTGAGCCAGAAGCCTGTTCCTGTCTCTTTGGTGCTACCTGACTTCTGAATTGATTACAACATACATGCAGACCTTTTAGCTTCTTGGCGCCAACAGTCGAGAGCGATGTGTCCTGGGAGGTCCCAGAGGAGATGTATGGGGTTAATGTGCAATACCAAGCATAAATATTTTTCTGCAGCCCTGTTTTCACAGTTCCTAATGCCAGGTTAGACAAGATTATCTGACATCTTTCTAGCAGGTTTCTCAGTAAGTCCATTACAATTGCAGTTCAGCTCACTTAAAGTTAGAACAACTACTTAAAAGGAAAGACACTAACTGTCAAAAGAGAAAAGAAATATGGAGGTCTTTAAGTCCAGAAATCCCTAAAAATGACATGAACAGGCACAGCAACATATTAACATCTGCAGAGAAGACTAAATACTAAGTGAAATGCTCTGTGGCAGAAGATGCATGCAGCAAGGAGCAGAATGTTGATAAGATGCTTTAGCAATGAAGGTAGTGCTTCACTTCTCTCATCTAACTGGTATGCATGTTTAGCAGAAATTTTTTCTACTTCAAAAAAGTTGTAATAATGGCTTATCCACATGAAAAGTAGCTATCCTGATTCAGCAAAGCCGATTCATGCACAGCAGTGCAAAATACGTAGTTTGCACACAATTACATCAACATACCTATAGCTCTTCTGAGGTACAAAAGCATGTAAGATGCAGCAGAACAAGTGAGTTTCGAACTAATACATTAGTGATCTCCAGAGCCGAGTGACAATCTGTCCAGTCTGTCTCCTGCACACTTCCCTGGCAGTACCTGGCCAGGCTCAAGCAAGTTCCAAGTGTTTGGGGCCAGACCTCTAGCTGTGAGGGCAGCAGTCCTGGCAAGCTTTGCTCACTGTATATCAAGGTAGTCTATTCCTCAGGGAGGCTGTGGGGCTGCTCTTAGCAGAGACATACTCACCTATGTAATTAGAAAAAAAAGATAAAGCTTTCATTTTCATACATTCTCATGCATGTCACTTTCATTCTGTTTAACTGAGATGAAGATGCATTTTAAATTCTCCAAAGCTTAAAATGGAGGTGCAGTCTCTAAATAGCTTTTCACAGTTCAGGCAGCTGCCATGAATGTGGCAAAAGCTAATCTTTAAATCATTGCATTGAAGGAAAAATGTTAAGGAAGAGCAGGGAGAGAAGAAAAGGCTTTGTGCAATCCTTCCTTTGCTTTAGTAAACCACCAAAGGTCTCCAGTAAGACATTTCATGATGTTTTTATTATGAGTCTCCAAGATCCTAAGTTACAGTACATGTGCTGGCCACTTCCCATCTTATATCAGAAGGAGATTTGGGCATCCACCAGCACCCATTAATGTTCCTGGGCTCCTTGCTGGCATGCAGGGCAGGGGGAGAAGTGGTTTATTCCAGCTAAGCCTAGATGAGAAGGGGTCCAGGGCACACTGCAGGGTGCTTGCCTCTCGTCTCAGCTCTTTGCCCGTTCACCCGTGAAGACAGAGAAGGAATATTTTTTGAGTGATTTATGAGTGTGGGTTTTACATGCATTACAACATCAGTAAATATATTTTGATTATGGCCTTTTTAAAATATAGAAACCATATTAAGATACTAGTTTTATTTGAATATGTGATGCATGTATTCACAAGTGCTGTTTTTCCTTATATGAAGCTGATACCCAATATTTTATTTTTGTGTGGATCTGTACATAGCATATCTAAGAATATATTTCAGTTAATTTCCTCTTTTGCCTAAGCCAATTGCCTGTAGTTAAAGACTACTAAATTAAAGGAAGTATTATCTAATATTATTGTCCTTGAGATGTACCGCTATAAAACCATAACAAGATTCTGTACAATTTCTAAATCTATATTTTATTTGGTTTATAGTCTCAGTTCCTCTTTGTTTTAGCATGAAGTCTATATAAATTGAAGATCAGTCCTTCTATTTTTACATAGTTAAAGGATCTATATGTGTAAGACACATTTTGAATTTTTTATCTCATTGGGAATTAGATCAGATTTTCCACTAATGTGATGAAGGGCATTTTTGTGTTTTTTCTGTTCTGATTTGGTTTGGGTTTTTTGTGGTCAACTCAGATTTCTTAATTATCTACTCAAAGACATAGGTGTTAGGATAACATTCTTTAAGTCACCTAATACAGGAACCTTCTTTTAGTGTCTTTTGCAATGGTACTTTAATATGAAGTATTTAATGGTGTCAGGAGGTCAGTGCCTCAAAATTGGAAGTCGTGGCCTTTTCTGTTCGAACGGTTAACTTGGGGCCATTGTGGGCAACTCAGCAATCTGTGTTCCCTCTGTTGCCGTGGGAGCAATAATGATCTATAGACCCACACTGATTCTTTTTTTTTTTTTTTTTCCCCTACATCTATCTGTCTCGGCTATCAATTGTCTACACCATAACTTCCAGCTACTGAGTGCTTCAAAAACAACAGTCTTTTTTCCTACATGAAAGATGAGTTTGTCACATTTGACTCACACTTTTGAGCTCAAGGGTTATATTTGCTCCCAGGGCCAAAATCTTGGACTCATCCATGACCCCAAACCTGCCTTTTTTCTCTCAGTTGTTTCTGTCATTTTTAAATCTGCCTATTGAAACTTCTGAAATACCACTATAATTGACCTAATGTTGACCTTGCCATTGCTGCAAATCTACACCATTTTCTCCTCTTGCAACTGGCCGTGTTACGTGCTCCCCGTATCCTTATTTTCTTAATCTTCAGGAGAACTCTTCAGATTTCTAAAACTGCGGATGCTACAGCCAGGCTACTGTTTTACCCTGACAGTGGGGTCTGCTGCCCTTAGAACTCCCTCCTTAACCTCATTCTTCATGTGTTGTTTTTTCTTCTCTCTTCTCATTGGAATTGTATTACATAGATGTAGAAATGGTTTTCAGAGCTACAGCTGAAGTACCACTCAGATATTGCAGAAGAGCACATTTTCTAAGGTTAAGTATGAAAACTACATTTTAAAATCAAAACCTTAATTTAGAAATAAAATAAAATGTATCAACGCGCTGCAAAAAGCCACTATGAAAAATTCAAGAAAAAACAGAGATTTTTATATGCTTGGTAAATTTAGTGTATTTAGGGATATTTAGTATATTTAGGGGTATTTCCTGTTACATTATTTCTAAATGAGGTATCCAAGTGACCAAATGAATCCTCGCTGAAATAGGAATTTTTAAAAGGAATTTTAAGTTAAGATAGAATGAAGGGAGTTTCCCCCCTAAAAAGTAAATATGAGCATTAAATGATAAGGTTTTCTTGGTAACAAAAAGAAGATAAATCCTTTTATTCTCTATTAATGCATTAGGGAGAGATTTCAGCTACACTCATCCCAATTTGCACTAACTGTGCAAACTGTTCAAAGTGAAATTGTCTCCCCTTTTGCACCATGATACCCATCATTAAGTTCTATTGGATCACTGCAGGAAAATACAGATGTTGTAAGTGTGAACAGAACAGAAACTTGGAGAGTACTATCACCAAGAGATTGAAATAATAGGAAACTAGTGCAACTACATTTTTATAACACCAAGAATCTACGATAAAGTTATCCAGCAAATTAAGTGAATTAAAACTACTATTATATTGAATATGATACACTACAGATTGATTGAAGAGTAATTGTACAAGTAAAGACAATATAATGGGGACCACATAGCACATTTCTTGATCATAGGTATTTTTCTAATTTTGTAGCATATTTGTTACCATTTTCAGGGTATACATTTATAAATGGCTGTGTAAACATTTTGCTTTCAACTAAACAGGGTTTGGCAGGGTCAGTAGAGCACTGGCTAGCATAATAGCTGGAACCTGTTGGTAATTAGGTGAGTCTTAGTGACTTCCCTGCTATTCAGTGAAGCATGAAAACAGACATACAGTGGTAATAAGCAGAAGGCAGGGAGATCTGGATTTGCACAGGTTTCTGGTCTCCATTGCTTTACATGGCAGCTCAGTGTATGACACCTTTTGAAAATGAAGGTGGGCACATTGATTTTCATGTGTCCAAATACATTGAAATACCTGACCTATATATAAAAGCATACTGAAAAATCCATGCAGCTGATTTCTAAAATTACCTAGATGCCAGAGATTAAAATGGAACCATTAGTAGTTCCAGAAGTGGTGCATCATCTGGACATTTCAACACAATCTAAAATCTAAGTCAGAGTTGTATTTTGGGTGATGGTTTTTTGGTTTGGTTTGGTTTGGTTTGTTTTTTTAAAAACATATTTTATGCTTGCTTTGAATAGAATACTGTTGGCAAAGAATACTAGATAGCTTGTGTGCCTTCTCTAAATCTACTCTTCACTGTCAGTTGGGGGAAGAAAAGTTATTATTCCCCTGCTGTCCTAGGCAATTGTGTTATGTTTTTTATAGACATCACACTGTTAAACAGGTGTTAAGTTTTACTCCAGTGGTGTCTTCATTTTTAGAAACAGATAGTATGTATAACTGTTCAAATCAGCTGTTAGGAACTGCATGAAACAAATGTAAATTAATTGCCCTCAACTTGAGTCTTTGGATTTACTTCCTGTTGCTCTTTTTTTCGTTTTTTTTTCTTTTTTTAAAAAAATTTTACAAAGTCTGTCTTCAGTTGTTTATGAGATACACTTATTTTTTTTAAAAAAAGGAAGAAGGCGGAACAGGTTTGGGTTTTCTCCTCAGCCTAGTCAAAAAGTCCAAAATAGAATCTCACATTGTAAAAGCATTTTTTTTGGTGCTGGATAAAAATTGCATATCTTCAGCCTTGTAAGACACTCACCCCTGCTGCCTGGAACAATAGGTTAATAACCTCAACATAGAGTTTGTTCTTCTTCTTAGTTGCGGCATATTGATCATCACTGCCATTATCGTATATTGCTAAAGCACTTTGCAAGACAGTGCCTGGGAGCCTGCAGGTGCCATCACCCTCAGCTTTCAGAACAAGACACGTCAGGTGGTGGCAGCTATCATGTGTCTTCTTACAGCTGAGGAGAATGGCCTTGCAGATCAAGTTCCTGTCAGGTCATTAAAAACAAAATGATCTGCCTTCTAAAATCTAGATGTATTCCTTAAAGTGATGCGTTCAGTCATTTCTTATTTTTTCAACCACCTTCTTTCCCAGACTTCCAGCACTGTCTGAAGTTTTCTGGTACATTCTTAAAATATACTGACATCTCTTTTTAAAAAAATTTACTTCAAGGGAAAATCTCCTAGAAATTATCTGTATTTTTTTCAGGTTTGTGACAGAGGTGTTTTGAAGTCTTTCTCCTAAAATGTGAGATTATAAATATATTTCTAAACTATGTACTATCACTAAGCCATGCCAGGTCATTTTTGAATCATAGGTAATATGCTTTGAAATTTATTTAAATGGTTAGCATTAAAATTGTTCTGCCTAAAGCTGCATGACGACAGCAAGGTATTTTAGCTCAGGGTGCAGCACAAAGTATGTTCTGAAAATTGTTACCTCACTGCTGAACTTCAGAATTGTTACAAATTCTTCCAGTGATATTTTGCTTCCGAGACAGCATTATCTTAAATGTTACAGGTTTTGAGTAGTATTTGCAATAACATTAATACGAATTTTAGTGATTAAATACATACTAATTAGCACAATGTGGTAGGGGATGGATAATAATAATTGGTTATCCCCTGCATCATTCTCCATCCCCACCAGTCCTTGTTCCCCAGGACCTGATTCAGCAGGCGTTGCCTGACACTTCTGCAAGTGATTGCAGACGCTTTTGACAAATGTTAATTGGGAAAGCACTAGAAGGCTGGATGCCTTGTAATCAAAAGAAAATTACAGCAGTTTCACAAGATGTCAGGCAAGCACTTGCAGAACAGATCTGGGGATTTCAGTAGGTTTTGTCGTAGCTGGCTATGGCTACACCACAACTTCAGCACAGTTACACAACCTCTATTCAAGCAGCCAAAAATGAGACTGAAGAGGAGACAGCCTATGAAGGAGTTTTTCATTCATGAGCAAGAGAGGGATGAAAAGCACATCTTTGCATTTAGTCTTCAATAACAAATTGATCTTAAAAAATGCCACTATTAATGCGTATGAAAATAAAAAGATAAATTCATATTTAAGACTCTTAATATATTATAACTGAAATGTAATTGAAAAAGGATTTTGAAATAATTGTTATCTGCCAAACTACTAGAAGTTAATCTTACTCAAAACACTAACTTAAAAGTATCTGCTGAAAGAAAGCAAGGAAGCTCTTGTTTTTTGTTTATGATTTAATTTAAAGGTACATTGTCCAGTAAGTCAGAGTTGCAGGGCCTAGCAGAAGGAGAAAAAAAAAAAAAGAAAGAAAAAGCCACTTTATCCACTGAAGTTAATTCTAAAATTAGTTTCATTTATTTCTGTATCAGTTAGGATTTTAAAAATACTTGATATTAGCTTATTTATTCTCAGCACAAGGATCTGTACTTCTATGTGCCTATAAAGCACTGTGAACACTAATGAAGACTTGAAGATTATTAATGCTAACTGGTTCGGTTACTTTGCTCACTTGCATTGTTTCAGCCCCTGCTCAGCGTATGTTTGAAGGTGATGAACAGGAATTGCAGACTGTTATCTCCACTGTCATTAACTAGTGTCATCTCTCCAAAGCCTCGAAACTTTGGCATCGCTCGGGCTGTACCTCAGCAGCTCCGGCGATGCGTTCCTGACGTGGGTCAGTGGAGTGAGCAGCTGCGATCCCGGGCAGAAGTGATTTGGCCTAAGCCAATCCTAGTGTTTCATAAAAGATTAAACTAGGTACTTGCCACTGGCTTGAAAGAGTTGTGTCTTCATACCTGCTTTATCAAAAAAGGATGTTAAGGCCCGAAATGTTCAAACAGAGGAACACCGCGTACATGCTAAGCGCTGCTTCTGTTAGGAGCTAATCAGGCATGCTGCAGCTCTCTCAAGCAGAATGAGTGCTGGGTAGGAAGATGTTATCGTAATTATTTTCCTGCAAGGTGTGTAGTGGGTGACTTGAAGTTTGGGGTCTTTTTTTTTAAAATGGTCTCTTTAGTTACAGTCCACTGCCTTTGCTGTTAAAGCTGGACTGCATTGTTTATGGCACACTGATTCAAATGATTCTGTCTATTGAGTTATTCCTTCTGCAGAAGTGATTAAGTAATCTTTAATTGCTTTGAGCATGTTTGTTATGTACTGATAACTCCCTGCTACTGCCTTTCAGCCTTTAGAAATGTAACTATAAATTTTTATTAAGGAAGAGATTGTTTGGAGAATGTGCTGAAACATACTGGTATGAGCTGGGAGTAAAAAAAAAATAAAAAATCGAAGTTATCTCTTAAGCACCCAGAATGGCAATAAGAAAAAAGTAATATTAAGATAAATGAAAGGAGACACCAGAGAATCCTTTAAAACTACATAAATAACATTTAAAGAACTTTTTTTTTATAATTCTGAAGTCATTTACTTTATTATTACTCCAATTTTCTCTGTGCAGTGCCTACTACAGCAGTGACAATAACCTCTTCAGCAGAGCTATACAAAACCACAGTGTCAACCACTAGCACTACATCACAGAAAGGTCCCATAAGCACAACATTAGCTGGAGGAACAAAGGAAGGAAGCAGAGGACCCAAGCCACCGCCACCCATTTCCACAACCAAAATTCCTCCTGTGACAAGTTTTTTCCCTTTGCCGGAGAGATTCTGTGAACCGACTGAGGCCAGGGGGATTAGCTGGCCTCAGACACAAAGAGGAATGATGGTTGAACGCCCTTGCCCCAAAGGAACACGAGGTATTGCCTTTAAAAGTATATCTTGATTTCAAAAGCAGTGTGCTGCTCTCTCATGGTGAATTTTTTTTTAGTCTCAAGCTGTCTGTCACACTTTTTTTGTTACTTGGAGAATGCAGTATCTACAGGCAGTGGTCAAGTTTTAATCTGCAAATGGCGTTTGGGTGTATCTGCAGAATTACCTTGCGCATGTGCTTTTGAGAATCCAGGTCAAATTTTAGGGCTTTGCTCGAGGACTGTTGTGAAATATGCTTACAGCTGAATTTCTCATTATGAGCTCCACTCTGGATGAGCTCCAGGAAAAATCAGGGGCTTTTTGTTTGTTTGCAGAAAACGTCTGGTACTTTTCACGGACTTTTTTTACTGCTGTTTGTAATCTACATTATACGTTTTTTTAATTTATTGTCAACTACT
Source organism: Antrostomus carolinensis (assembly GCF_000700745.2). NCBI lineage: Eukaryota > Metazoa > Chordata > Aves > Caprimulgiformes > Caprimulgidae > Antrostomus > Antrostomus carolinensis. The sequence goes on along the minus strand of NW_010303003.1, from coordinate 29,675 downwards.
GCCATTAGTGGCATTCAGAATTTAACATTGCTTAGGAGCACAGTGGAGCCAATTTCCTGAATGCATGCGAAAAAATGGTTTCCATTTCACCGTAGTTTTCTACATCTGTTGTAGGAACTGCCTCATATCTTTGCCTGGTCTTAACGGGAACGTGGAACCCCAAAGGCCCTGATCTTAGCAACTGCACCTCACATTGGGTAAATCAGCTGGCTCAGAAGGTTGGTTGAAACCTTTTAATCGGGTGTACACTGGTGATTAAGGGTTTTAACTCTGAGCATTAATAATTCAGTCTGTTGAAGCAGTCTCTATTACTCTGTTCATTTAAGGTAGAAGGAGTAATGTGTACTTTGTGTGCAAAGCACAGGACAACAGTTAGGTTCATGTGTGTTTTAGTATGCTCTCCCTCTAAGTTCTTTTATTGAATCTGTGATTATGTGTTTGCATTGCTATTTAAAACAAAGTAACTTTGCTGGTGTGCAAAAACCAAAAGCTAAATTTGCTTAATAAATCAGATATTATAAATCACACAGCAAAAACTATGGAATACAGCAAGGTTTTTTGGTTCAGGAAAAATTATAGTGTAATAAATAGATTTTTGTCTGAGTGCATTAATAACAGTATGATTAGAGTGCAGAGCCACTTTCTGTGTTTTCCTTCCCTACTGAGATTTACCAAGTTTATGAAAACTGGATAATTTGTTGTCAGTATCAGGCTACTTGACTTTCAAATGCCTCAAGCACTAGTATGAACAAATAGATTTCGTACTGTCTGATAATGTCAGTAAAATAAAAATGAAGATGAATGGAAGATCTATCCCAAAAGTCCCAGTCTGATTTCTGTTTTTCATGGCTTTTAAGAACTGCTTTTGTGTGTCACGGATCTAAGAAACTTTAATCTTCTGAGATAAAGAGAACGTTATTGGTCTCAATTAGTTGCAGATTTCAATGTATGTGCAAATGGTTATTTCACCACAAGAAAGGTACACAGGGAATTGGAATTAGGAGCCACAAGCAGAACAAGGGACCCTACTGAGATAATATAAATTGTCATTTCAGATCAGAAGTGGAGAAAATGCTGCTAGTCTGGCCAATGAACTGGCTAAACACACCAAAGGACCCGTCTTTGCTGGCGATGTTAGTTCATCAGTGAGGCTGATGGAGCAGCTCGTGGACATTTTGGATGCTCAGCTGCAGGAGCTGCGGCCCAGTGAAAAGGACTCTGCTGGAAGGAGTTATAACAAGGTACACACCTCCTGTCACCTCCTCTTGCTGAGATAACCATTGCCCTTGTTTTTTTTATTTTTTTTTCCTTTCAGAAATATTAATCTATACTTTACTCCTGCTTGCTTTTAGTCTGGAATAAACATGCTAGAGAAAACAGCAGTAAATACACCGTGGAAAGTTGCAATTACCTTCTTTAGGGAATAAGATACAATTCACGAATTCTGGCTGGTCCTAAAATACATAGCTGTGTCCCTTATTAAAATCTGGAATGTGGTATAACTAGTGTGAGGGAAATGGGCATTAGCTCTCAGAAATTCTGTAACAAATCGGCATGTTATCCAGTGATCTTTTTAACCCTGAACATGTAATAAAATCAGTGGGATTCTGCGTAGGTGCAGGGTTTTATTTTAATCTAACTTCCTGCAGAATAATAGCACTTTCTAAGCCTTTTAAAGGCACCAACATCACTTATAATTGATCTTTATAAAAAAGCCTTAATACACATGTCTAAAACATGAATAAGTGTTTTCTCTGGAATGATGTTCAGAGAAACATTTCAGAGAAAATGTCTATCTTTGTGGTTTAAATACAGATCACAAGTGTTATTACCATTGCTCTTTTTTTCAGAGGAAATGCTGTATTTCTCAGCCTCTTCCTTGTGTCAGCTTGGTCAACAAGCTGCAAACAAAACATTTTTTCAGCCTGCTTTGGAGAGAGAGCTCCATGCACTTCTCTGTTACTTTGGAAATAGTTTTATTTACGATCCCTAACTGCCCTTAAAAGAGTTTTCCCAGAGACGGATCAAGTGTCCACACAGGGATTTTCTCCTTTGACCTTTTCACACAAATCCCACAGTTTGGGCAAAGATATCTGGGCACCTGTATAAAAGTTGGGGAAAAATGTTTCCTGTGCATTTTTTTTTTTTTTATAGCCATCAGTGGACAGAAACTAGATAAATGTGCAGGCTATAGTTCGAATTTGGGATTTGAAACACCAGCTTAATTTTTTGGTATTTCTGAAGCTTTCCAGAATATGTCTAACTTCTGATTTTCTTTTTTCTTACTAAAAAGCTCCAAAAACGAGAGAAGACATGCAGGGCTTACCTTAAGGTATCTCTCCTGTGCTGTCACCCTGCTTTCTCCCTGCTTCAGCAACCTGCCACGCTTTATCATCTTGCTGCATGATCCTATGTATTTCAGTCTTTGATAAATGTGTATTGTGCCCTGTATCAACTGTACAAATGTTGGCTTTGCACAGGTATAACACTTGGAAAAAAAAATTAAGATCGAAGTTTATACCTCTTTCACCTCAACTTGTTCAAAACTAAAAGAGCAGAAATGGTTATTATCTGAATTGGAAGTAACATCTCTCATATTAAAACCTTGAGTGGAGGAAAAAACTGGCAACTTAGCAGAAATTACTTCACCTTGGTAGTGTTTTATATCAAAGACTGTTTAGAGTTAATTTGCTTGCATGAAAAATGTACATTGTATGGCCTGCTTTGTTCTTTGTGTATTCTTATACCTTGTAAAATAAGTTTCTTATAGTTGTAAGAATTGTTAAAAAGGCCGGATTCAGTGACTTCAGGATAAAATGTAACGACAAACATGTCTCTAACTTTAGTAGCAAAATGTGTGCCACGTGTCCATGAACCAGGCTATATGGAAGGCATGTAACACATTGCTAACTGACTTCCAGTTTCTTTCATCTGCTGTAGAATGGTTGCCCATAGTGGCCAGCTCCTGCTCTGCAATACAATGCCAGTAATGCCACCTCACACCTGTGCAGAAGAGAAGAAAGTCCTAGAACAGATCGTGTCTGTCTCTGAAAAATTTTATTGCACATTTTTCAACGTTTCTTTTAAAATACGGATTTTTACTTTTACCTTCTGATAGAAAATGTAAGAATGATTTTTGAAAAGGACTTTGAAATACTTTGCAACATAATAAAGTTATTCAGACTCCTACTGAAGAGACATTTCTCTGTACAGCGCACTTCTGTCTTTTATCCAGCAGCCCAGGAATGGGATAAGAGATGTCCAGTTATGCAGAAATTTTACAAAAGTACACAAAGATCTGGAGATAAATTTTCTTCTTAATAATAATAATAATCGTAGTAGGTTTTTATTAGAAAATATTTTAATAGGAAAGGCAAATCCAGCAGATGTTATTTGAGTAAACTGAGTTTTCTTTACTTCATTTTCAATAGTAAACTTGAATGTGAGAAGAGCAGTAATGGGGTTGCTCTGACAGCTGCGTCACAGGGACCACATAGTCTTCCCACTGCTTGCTCGCCTCCGCCTGAGAGGAGAGAATGCCTCAGAAATATTACTGGGCAGGTGATCATTTTCCACAGGAAAAATGCAGAGTTAGATTATCCTGTAATAAATAAAACCTGTTTCATACTCATGAATGCATACCATCAGCGCTATATGGAGATACACAAGAAATCATAGCACAACCTTAATTTCCGACTGGTGTCATTTTCTGTAGGTCTCAAATGGGCTTCTCTGCTTAGATAAGACTAATAAACCTCTTGAAATTACAAATCAAAAGCTGACTTACACTATGCAAATGAAGCAAGTTCCCACTTTGTGACAGAGGATTCATTTGTACCTCAGATTAGCGGCTCCAATCTGTATTTCTTGGTAACTAATGAATCTGGCCTCTGCAGACCAATTTCTGTTCCACTCTAGTTAATGGCTGCAGCAGTATCAGTGTGAGCATTTTGACTATTCTGTCTCCCATTAGAGAAAGAAAAAAGGCTTTAATGCCACTTCGAAGTATGTTCCACCTGCTAGGAAGGTCGTGATGGCTCACAATGCAGACAGAAAGAGGATATTAAAATGGATTAGGCTAATTAATCTTGCTCTGACAATAGCCTTGACCAGCTTTTCCTATTCGTTTATTTGCACAATATAGTATTCCAGACCAACATCTTTCTGTTTGTACAATGTGTCTGTTTCCATTCCCAATGATTTTAAATTGATCAAACAAATTATATATATGCTTAATGACACATTATGACTAGGTAGATAGAACAGAGTAAACAGGGTATTTCAGCAGTGAATGGCATGCTCAATGCACAGCATACTCAGTGCACAGCTACATTATGCATTAATGTAAGAGTCTGCCTTCAATTGATTAACTGATTAATGTGATTGATTGGATTATTTTGTAAAAATAATGTAATCATGTTGCTGAATTCTTCTTCTTCCTTAGTTACTGTTACTTTATATGCAGCTTAATGAACCTTAAAACATGGTGATAGAGTTGTAACAAGAAAGACTTTAAAATGGCAGCTTTATTCAGTTTTACAGTTTTGCCTTCACTGATACCAGGGACAGTCAGTGGACGTCTTGTTTGCTCTATTGATTTCCTTTTTTAACTGACCTTTGTGCAGGAATGGGATTTAGTAATCTTTTTAAGTATCTGTGAACAGGTACAGGAAGAGGAGGGGGAGTGAGAGTGGTCCAGGCTAATTTATATCCACTGAGTCAGCTTCATTTCATGCCTCCTGTAATAAACAAGGCAGTTTGTCATAGACAAGTAGTTTATGGCTTGAGTTGGACTGAGGTTCCAGGAGACTATTATTGTCATTTTAGCCTAAACTGCAGAATGTCAGCTTTGGCGTTAGTATTTTTAAATAGAAGTTACACATTTTGACATTAACTTTAAGATGAAAGCTTCAGGCAAAACTTCTGGCATTTATTTTTACATTTTTCAATGCATTATTTATTTTCAGCATTTTATTTATTATTTTTACATTTTTCAGCACATTAATAAAACCATCTTGATATCTGACACAAGACGAGTCAAATCTGCATGTTTACCTCTTAGAGAACACACAATGCTAGTGGCTGACTGCACTTCTATTAATGCTAATCCAGTGAGAGGATGTAAAATATTTTTATGTTGAAAAAAGTTTCCTAGTGCCATTAAATCACAGTAAATCATTCTGACAGTTAAGTGTTATAATTGTCACCAGATAACGTTGGGAATTTTCCCCAGCTGCCTAGGGCAATCAGACCTAATGATAGTTTTCTAATGAATGCAGGCAATTGTGGATACAGTGGACAACCTGCTCAGGCCTGAAGCTCTGGAGTCCTGGAAAGACATGAATTCTTCAGAACAAGCCCATGCAGCCACTATGCTACTTGATACATTAGAAGAAGGGGCTTTTGTCTTGGCTGATAATCTCTTAGAACCAACTAGAGTCTCAATGCCCACAGAAAATATCGGTAAGTTAATTTCTTTTCAAGCATAATTTATAGCAGTGTGCACTGCTTCACACAAAATCAGGAAAAAATATTCCAGATAGCCACATACCCTTTGAAAGCTGAGCTGCGTAACATTTGGTGGAAAGGTAAATGCTCCTAAGCAAGGGAGACACGCTTTTCTTGTTTAGTTCTTCAAAACTAGCATTCTTCTTTAGTGTCATTAATACAGTGTAAAATGGAAAGTAGTTGATGTTGCAAAGTTGATTTACCACTGAAAAAGCATTAGCAGAACTTAAGGATATGAAGAGTGCTTAAATGGCATGTATGGATTTTTTGAGGTAACTGCTTTCTGTAGAGCTGCAGAAATGCTTTCCTGGTATATATAAACTGTTCCTAATGAATTTGAATTACTTTTTTGCAACATACTCTGCCAGTTAAATATTTTAGGCACTCAAAACATAGGCCAAATGTTTATATTAAACTTGACTGTTGTCAGGTAAAAATGTGTTCAGTGAACTACATCTCCCATAATGCAGAATAGCTATGCTCCAGAGACTGCAGAATAGCTGTAGATAGTTGGAGCATAATTTGGGATTTAAATGGTGACAGATAAATGAAGGGGTTTGGTATTAGAGATGTGCAAATATTGGTACGTGGGATGTGTTAAAGCAAAAATCATTGCTATGCATAAAATTAAAATTCCTTCATCTTATTACAGAGATTAATGTAGTGTCAGTGAGGTACAAGGAAGCCAAAAGTCTTCTAATTTGAGGGGTGCCAAGATGGAGACTTGGAGTAGATTGCAGAAATGAGACTTTTCACATTTCAGTATCAACATATTTGTAACTGTAGAAGGTGATCCTGCCTAGTTTTTAATTTGAGTAGGAAGATACTGGGAAAGGATGCGAAAAGGTGTTACAGTCTATTTTCAAAGGAACTGCACCTGTGGTTTCTGAAGGAGTGTAGGTAGAATCACAGAAAATCTCCCTCAGGATGTACACGAGCAGTTCCATGGAGGTCTGTAGACTGTCTGATCATCACTTCTTGTGATAAGCTGTCTTTAAGTCATGGTTAGCAAAACATTACCGATGCCACGCAAGACTGAATTCCCAGTGCACGTACATATGTGTGGCTTAGAGAAAGAGAAATCATTCCCTAATTTCATACCTTTTGTTGGTCCATAGTTTAGACCTATAGTTCGATCAGTTTAATATAATGCAGATATTTGTCAACAGATTGACCACTCTGACCTATATGATTTTACATACTCAAAGGAATCCAGCGTAGTTATAAAATAAAAACGTAAGTAAGGCTGAGTGGCATCTAAGTTTTCAATTTAAATATTTTTTTGCGGAACCAATAAAATGGTTTCCTATAAACCTTTATAGAAAATTAGATTTAGCAAAAAAATAATTTTTTTTAGAGACAAATACTGATTTAGCTAAATACATGGCATAAGTATACTTATATGCTGACTTTTAAAATAACTCCTTATATCTAAATCAATACTTAAAGTTCTAAATTTGTTAGCAGATGATACTGCATAGACATTAAGAGCATTTCTCTGTAACATGTGTGTGAGATATTTTTAAATTGATGTTTTGGGGGCATAAATTAAAACAAGGTTTAATGTCATGTTAGCATTTTAGTAGTGTGCACTAGGTTTAGTTAAACTAACTCTGTGTGCTTGAAACATGCTGTACAGATCTATCTTACAGTGGCAAATGAGGACAGCAGTGTGCAAAAACTAAAGAAAGAGTGGGGGGAAATATTGTCATCTGGCATATTGCAATCCAGCCAAGAGTCTCCTTTTTACCACTTTTTTTTTTTTTTTTTTTTTTTTTTTCCCCCTGATCTGCTTAGTTTTGGATGTTGCAGTGCTCATTACTGAGGGCCAGGTGCAGGACTTGAAATTTCCTCAGGGCAGTAAAGGAGGCAACTCGATTCAGCTCTCTGCAAGCACCGTGAAACAGAACAGCAGGAA
>NW_010303003.1:0-22239 GCF_000700745.2 Antrostomus carolinensis | reverse complement strand
AATGGTGAGTCTTGAGCACAGAGCACTGAAACTCCATTAATTTTCTAAAACCTACATTACCTCCACTACTTAAAATATCAAAACAAAACACAACAAAACTTCTCTGTGGCTTTTTCTCGAAGATTGTGGGTACCTGGGCATTTTTCTTCAAATTTGTGGTCTGAAAATGCCTCTCTACCGATGCTTTATCATCAGTTCATTAGAGTACAGGTTGCTGTCTTTCTCTAGACCTCTGTGACATGATCATGGGATTTTTTTCTTTTCTAGGATTAGCAAAACTGGTTTTCATCATTTACAAAAGTTTGGGTCGTTTTCTCAGTACTGAAAATGCAACCATAAAGCTAGGCAGTGACTTTGCTGGGCGGAATAGCACAATTGCAGTCAACTCCCACGTCATTGCAGCCTCCATCAACAAAGAGTCTAGCCGGGTGTACCTGACTGATCCTGTGCATTTTACGCTGGAACACATTGATGTGAGTTATGCTAATGAATTAATGGGAAGGTCATAAAATCAGCAAGAGAGAAAAGCAGTGCAGGAAAATAACCTTTTTTCCATTTGAATTTTAGATGTTGGACTAGGGTCAGAGACATGAGCTTAGTTAAGTCTATGAACATAAAATTAAATGAGCCTGGTTCAGTGATTATTAGAACTTAAGTGTATTCTTAATGAAAGCTAATTCATTAATCAACATGAAAATGTAAATGACTAATTTGTTTCTAACTGGAAATTAACTCTCAACGTAGTAGCAGTGTAGAAAATAAATGTTAAGATTCTTGATGGTCTGATGTAGCAAGTTTTAGTGACACTTTAGATTTTTACATTCATTTTGGACCACGTTCTGGGAGCCTATAAAATTGTTTAAATGCATTTATTTAGTGAAGAGTAAAGTATTGTATCTTGGATTGTTATACTTAAATTTGTGTATATTTTCTTTATGGTAATTTATTTGATGTGTTTCTTTCCTCATTAGTTTGATCCTTTCTGTTTTCATGTCTCACATGAGGAAAGTAAATAATGACTACCATGACAGAGAAATATGGTTTTATTTTCCTCTCGTTTTACCTCTTTTTATAAATGTTTTGATTGCTTTTCATCAAAATAGATAGGCATTGAGGAATGAACTTTTTCCTGGTGTTTGTTCACATGACTTTGGCCTGACCAAAGGTGAGAATCAAAGGAAAAAGATCATATTTTCAAATTATCAATTACAGGAAAAATATCTTCAGAATAAATTTGCAGTCCTAATTTTGCAGAAAGCAAAAATGGCTATAATGTACCATCAGTGCATAAAATCATAAGATGGAAATTGTAATTGTTTAAAATTGGGTCTACAGTAATTGAGACTACACTTTAGAGTGTTTCGGACTATAAAGTTCCTTTTAAACTAGTTGTCTTCCTTGTATAACATAGTCCACAATTTTGCTGATGAAAAACTTTATTGTCTGAAACATGCAAAGTTTAATCTAAATTACCCTTTACACATATTAAACAATTGTTATTGCCATCCTAGTGTGTGAAATCCTCATTTTATGTTACCCTTTTATCTCCCAGCCTGATAATTATTTCAATGCAAATTGTTCCTTCTGGAACTACTCGGAGAGGACTATGATGGGATACTGGTCAACTCAAGGCTGCAAACTGGTTGACACAAATAAAACTCATACAACATGTGCTTGCAGTCACCTAACCAACTTTGCAATTCTTATGGCTCATCGGGAAATTGTGGTAGGTAATGATGTTTCTAGCCATCGGCAGGGAACAAACTTATAAAGATTTAGCTTTAAATTTTTAGCAAGATCCAAAGTTGCTGAAGTTTCTTGAGTATTTATAGCTTCTACCCACTCTTTCCAAAGCAATTTGCTTTCGGAGCATTTTTCTTCCTCACCTAAAATTTCCTAAAATTACAAGCAGAATAACAGGAAAGAAAAACAAGGAAAGACAAGTGTTTTCTTCAAGTAGTATTTTAAAGTTACTGACCAACCTTGCAACCATTTTACAGACTTCCCCTCAGTACATCTGGAGCATATTTGTAGGGGCAGCTTTGCAGGCTGTTCTCTGGAAGCCCAAGTGCCAGCTCTCCTTAGAGCAGGAAGGTCAAGGAGCTTCCATGCTGGTTGTTTAAATGTCTCATACTCTGAAATTTTGTTGTCTAGTTAAAGCACTTACTGGATGTCAGGGGGCCCAGAGCATGCAATATATAAATATATATATATATATAAATATATGAGACTTCTCATAAAGCTATTGTATTCAGAAAAATCACTGAAAAGATAACGGAGGTGACAAGTGATTCTGTTGCAACTGACGCAAGGAACCTTCTTTAGCTAAACATGAGATTAGAGCTGGAATTACATGCATACCATATTCTGCATTTTGTCCTAATTGATGTGAAAATGATTGCTTGCTTCTCTGCTGTGGAGCTGCAGGTCTGTAGGAAAGAACGTGCACTCTTATAGGAGGTCCCAGGGAAAGCTCTCCTCTTTGTTTGCATCAGAGACTTGTCGCACTTTCAAAATGTTATGTTTCTCTACTTGTTCTTGACTGCAAAGTTTACAGTGACCCATAGGAAAAGTAAGAATGCTATCTGATCTGGCTAAAATAGTCACATTTTTCTCTCAGACCTGCTCCTCTTTTGCTTACCCTAGTCTTGCTTTTCTGGGAAGCTGACCTGAGACTGAGAAGTTACTGAGTACATTTTGCCCATATCATCTAATGAACAAGTAACTTTTCTGGATGCTACCTGTGAAAATAGGTTTTTGTTTATAATCATAAAGAGTCATATTAATTTTCTCCATTCTTGGTTGTTTCTAGTACAAAGATGGAGTGCACGAATTGCTCCTCACTGTCATCACCTGGGTGGGAATTGTCATCTCTCTTGTTTGCCTGGCCATCTGCATCTTCACATTCTGTTTTTTCCGTGGCCTGCAAAGTGATCGTAACACTATTCACAAGAACCTTTGTATCAACCTATTCATTGCTGAGTTCATTTTCCTAATAGGCATCGACAAGACAGAGTACAAGGTAAGTTTTCTCTATGTGTACTGATCTTGTTCTCTGAAATGACTGTTTGAAATGAATTTGAATTAAAACATGACAACACTGCCAAGCTTTCAGCATTCTGACACAGCAAGGCTGAAAAAAAAGCTCAGTGTGGAAATGAGATAGACATGTTCATAAATAGTATTAACATCCACCAAAAATATCACTGTGGCCTTAATTTCACACTTACTGCAATGTTTTTCATTTTCAGTTGAGGAACATCGGGTATTAACAAAGCAGGTGATTGAACTTTTGAAAGAGGAGATGAAATGAAATGTTGACGTACTAGGAACATATATATATTTTCTCTATATGTTCTTATGTCTGAACAGCTGTTGACAACTTTTTTTTGTGTGTATATATATATTGGTACAGAGCCTTATCTATATATTTTCACTTTTTTTACCCTGCACATTCATGCAGGTTTTTTGACAGTATTGGTGAAATTAATTCTGAAGCGATTCATTGGGTTGAAATCTTGTAATTCAGTATAGTTACATCCAGAACTCAGCCAAAGGGGAAGCAATTCACATTGATTTCTGTTACAACAGTAACAGAAATTACAGCAGATAAAAATGGCTTGATGGCCGCTTCGTAATTTCAAATAAGCAATATTACTTTATGCATCTAGAACCAACTGTTCATGTCTCAGATTATCTAAACTTTAAGTCCTAAAACCATATCAGTTTCAAAATTAAAGAGTTGCTTATAAAATTGAAAAGTCTGCTTTATAATTGAAGACTGGGGGCATTAGGGCACCATTTCCTTATCTTCATTCACACTATTCAGTTAATTTGCTTTCTATAGCTACTGAGCACACATTAGCATTTTCACATGTACAGTGTATGTTTTCAGGTGGGGAAAATGCTCTTGAATTTGTGAAAGATCTCTGATAGAAGTATATGTCATTCTATTAAACACTATTTAGTTGGAGATATAATAATGTGAAGATTTTGTGGTTTATATTTCCATCTTTCTTTTTCTTTTCAGATTGCATGTCCAATATTTGCAGGTCTCTTACACTTTTTCTTCCTGGCAGCCTTTGCCTGGATGTGCCTAGAAGGAGTGCAGCTTTATCTAATGTTAGTAGAAGTATTTGAAAGTGAATATTCTAGGAAGAAGTACTATTATGTTGCCGGCTACCTCTTCCCTGCTACAGTAGTTGGTGTCTCAGCAGCTATTGACTATAAGAGCTATGGAACAGAGAAAGCGTAAGTAATTGCAAGTGACCTGAGTGTTTTTCAAGTGAATAATTTTTTAAAGCCTATTAGCTGTCAGAGGGTCCCTGACAGACTAAAATACCATCTGAAAGCTTTATTGGTAAGAGAATGGCAATGCTGTGCACAAATTACAATCAAGTCTTTTGTAATTCTCTAGGTTCAGAGGATTTGTACTCTAAAGAGACCAACTCTAAATTATGGTCTTTCTTTTAACACAAAAGATTGACCTGAAACAAATTGAAAAAGTAAATAACTTTTTTGCCTTAAATGTATATTAAGTAAAAATTCTCAACTTAAAGTATCTGACAGGCCTAACCACCCAGTTTTAAGCTAATGCTTTGGTAGATCTCTTTGTTCAACTGCCCCTCTAGCTAACTGTTGTCCTGAATTACGGCAGTACAATATTCCAACCCATATGTTGTATTTTGACAATATTTTACCAGACAAGTAGAGGAGGATTAAAATTAGCCACTGCCTTTTATTTACAAAAATACATATATATATATAGAAAGTGACAGAAGGTAGACAGAAAATATTTCTGAGGATTTGAGTAGCTGGAGGCATGAATTTGCCTTCCAATAGTGTTTACTTTGTCCTTTGATGAAATTAGTTACAGAATGGGAAGATACTGTTGACTACAAGAAAGCCGCTTGATTTTGCTACTGATGAAAGACAAGTCAGAGCAATTCAGCAGGGAACTGGGCTGTATGAAAAACGAATCGCTAAATGAAATTGACTCTAATAGTTTTACACGTCATTTAGTCTGGTATCATATATATTCTTTCTCTGCTGTTCAGCTCCCAGTTGGGGCAGTTTATTTATACCATATTGTTTTTCAGCAAAACATGAACGTTTCCTGTTTTGTATTCCTCAGGAATAAGCACTTTACATATGATATAAATTTAAAAGCAGATTTTGAAGATTACATGGAAAACCTGTGAAAAATATTTACTGATGTTACGTTCATTAGTTTATGATAGCACCTGTGACCAAACGTTTTGACGGAGAGGAGAGAGAGCTTGTTTTGGTTTTGTTTCTTCTTATATGTTTCTGTTCTTCATGATGCATTTTCAAGTTCAATAGTGTTATTAAACAGGAGTTATCAGAAAAGTTTCAAGTTAGGAAAAATGGTCCATGGACTAAGTGATACTGTGCAGTGTTTATCATTGTTCACTGGCAGAATGTTAGCTTAAGGAGTATTTTTGCACTTTCCATTTATTGGACTGAGGTGCTAATGCAGTTGTTCATTTTTCATTCTCCTTTTTCCATGATAGTTGCTGGCTCCATGTAGATAACTATTTTATCTGGAGTTTCATTGGACCTGTTACCTTTATTATTCTGGTAAGAATTTTGTTTTTTCCTTCCCTTTTAGGTTGACTCACAGCAAAATTAAAAAGATTGAATAACATCAGTCAATACAATCCTTATTCACAAGACATTTCATAAAAATGCTTATAAACCATTTGTGACAAATGGTTATATAAATGTTTATAAATCTTTAAAAGAGTGCTGACCAAATGATTAATTGTTAAAGCTGTGGTAGCATTTCAGCATAGCCATTTTTCCCTAATAGCTTGAACTCTGAAGGTCGTATTGACATGTGTAGTCATATGAAAAATCAATGAAGTACTAAACACAGGGGTTTTTTTAAAGGAGCCATTATGATTGCTTTCAATTGAGTCACTATTGTACACGTTCCAGAATTTGACTGCTAATTATCAAACATAATTATCTCAAAAGGGTATTCTAACGCCTTGGATAATTAAATAAATCTTATATTTCATTACACTCACACAGTATTTGTATGTGTATTTGCATATGCATATTTTTCCATGACTACTACTGAGTGTGTTTATGCTACATGTAATGTGTGTCAGACATGCAAGTTCATCTCTTTTAGTATAAATAATAGAATATTACATAACCAGTAGAAAGCATATACATATTCCCGTAATCATTTGAGTAAAGTCATTGTATGCCTGTACACTCATCTGTACACCCACAGCTGTGTGCCCCATTGTCCGTTTAAGATTGAATGTTGTGTTCAGACATCAATTATCCATTCTCTGAGCGCTTCCAAGTAAAAAGCACAGTCATCCATCAACTCAGCTTAAAAAACATCTCCCCGTTATTTCAGGCTAATATACCAACACTGCACAACATAGGAATGTGGAAGGAAAGTGAATGCAAGATGTGTATTTTGGCTTACCTGTTTTCCTCTGCTAGTTCAGTATCTTTAAAATCTGGCTATACTTGAAGAATATTCTAGAAGGCTGGTGCTGAAGACGTAGCTCGTGTACATAGAGAGCTTTTCTCATAACTGCTCACAGTTTGGAAGGATTTGTTTTCATGCTTTTGAAAGTCTGCATCGTTACCTGTTCCTCTGCCTTTATAGAGCAGTAGAGTTGTGAAATGTTAACAGAAGTTCAGTTCCCTTGAATTTCCAAATTCAGGAATTCTGTTTTGTCGTTATTTTTCCAGCCTGAAGCATATGAATCAGACAAAATTTAGAAATTTCTGACTTCTCTAGATCTGTATGCCAGATGTACTATTTCAATACTTTTTGTAGCTTATAGTTTACATTACTTCTCCATGTAAAAATAACTTATACTTTGATTATGGAACTTTATATAAAAAATATATCTGGCCAGTCTTTTTTAGGTACTTGATTCCTTCCTCGTCTCTTCAATATTGAAATAAGCTTATGTATATTTAGATTTGTTTTACTTTCTGTTTCTATTAAAAACTATTTCAGTCCTTGAGCAGTCACTTATGAAAATACAGTTGTTCAGTGTAGAAGTTGTTTGAGTTCATTGGCATGTTTTCAAAGAAATAGGTGTAGAAACCAAAACTTGTGTGTATGAGTTGTATTAGAAAAATTATAGTGTTTGTGAGATTTACGTATAGACCATAATAATTGTACCATGTTTATTCTAAATACTTTTAAATTTAATCAAGTCTCAGGATGGTAGGGATTGTTTTTAAATTAAATCTACAATTACAATTGAAAGATGTACTTAGTATTTTCAATATGATATATAATGCTTTTCAACACAGAGTTGTTTCTTGCAGTTGTAATCATTACTAGAAAATGGTTCTAAGTTCCATGCCACAATAGTTCAGTTACCTCAAGTCTGATTGTGTGGTGATAATTTTTCTTTTTGTGTCTAGCTTTTTATTTTATTGTTACTGGGAGTATTTTGCTAAGTCACCTCTATTTCTTTCCCTTGCTTTAAAATAACATTTCACATGGGAAGCTTTGGGCATTGCTGATGGCTTTTTTACTTCCTCATAACCAGGTCACAGTGAGAATAGAGGTGAAGGACATTTAATCATATTGACCACGTACAGACATAGTTCACTATTATTTACTGGCCATGACATTATTATCCTCCAGCAAATCATTTAGGCTGAGACGCAAAAGAGCTTTGGGAGCAGTATTCCCAACTTCAAAAATATGAAACAGCAGGTAGCAATCACAGCACAGTTCCTGGGAGTAATTCTTCTCTAGCAATTGCTTTGCCCTCTAATCGTCCCAACTGAGAAATCAAGAGAGACTGGAGGAAGAAGCGTGAGAAGTGTAATGGCTGAAAAATAATATGTCATATGCCATGTAACTGAAGAGCCATATTTGTAGTATATCTTACTTAGTGTCAGTAACATGTGAGAATTTCACCTTGGTAAGCTTTTTAACATGTTAATCAAATCACTTTTGTGATTTTCAGTTTAATAGCACTGTCAATGCACATAAAATCTTTTTTGATAATATTGCTTATTACTTTAATTTACAAATTCTTCTGTGGCTTTTTAAGCATTTGCACTTGTTTCCGTATACATGTTTGCACAAAATGAGGGTGGGAAGTATGAGGGGAGGTATGAAGTTCCTCAGTATGTCTTCTGAGGAACTTTCAACTTTACTATTTCCATAGTCTGTCACGCTTTTGGGCACCAGGGTTATTATATCTATGAGAAAAGAGCATGTAAGTAATGAGTGGAGGGAAACCATTAGTATGCCTGAAATGGTTTAATAAAAGCTTGGATCATGATACGTCAGGAGCTGTTCTTATCATTTGGACAGCTCCATCTGCATCTTTAATAATTAATTCAGTTCAGTAAGAGTTCAGTGTGCACACTCATTTAGAAGCCTTCTTCAGAGACCACCTGTCTTGCTGCCAGTCCCAGAGAGAAATAGGCTTCTGCATGGGTAAGAGCAAAGATCTGGAGATACAAGAGCAGTTTTAGAGCTGCATTTGCCAGGTAACAAAAGCTCCGGGGAGTTCAAAAAGGGTCAGAACATGTGCAGTTCAGCTAGGTTACTTCAGAGTGGTGTTTCTGTTCTTCTGTCTTATCATATCCATGTCAGCACTGCAGGCTGTGTGGAATGAATTTTAAGCTGCTAAGCTCTAGCGGACGTGATTCAATTGAGCAGGTTCATGGCTATAAAACAAACAGTGCACTCCTGTAATCTGTGGTCAGAAGAGCCTGAGTATTTTGACTTCTGTGTAGATCTGTTCATATACAAGGAATGGGTGATGTTGGTTGGACTTCAATTTAGCCAAAACTACTGGAGTTTGCTTGTCCCAGATAAAGCCAATATGTTAGGCTACCAAAGGTTGTTGAAGCAAAAATTCCTAGGATGTTCTGTTCTGTTAAAATAGGCAAGATTCTTTTTTCACTCAGGTTGAGGTGTTACTTCACCAGAGTCAGTGGATGTATACATACAGATGCACACATAATATATATCTCTGCATACAAAAATGGACTGAATTTGTAAGCTTAGGTATATAAATAATATGCATATATCTTTCCATAGTAGACACTTGATAAATGGTATTTATCTACTGCTCATCGGGGGAAATTTATCATAATTATTGCAAAATCTAGCTTTATTTTGCTACTAATTCGTTGTACCTGCAACTAATTCCAATCCATTAGTCTTCTGTGCAGGTTACTACATCCACTTTTTTAAAAAGTTAATTTCACTTGAAGACACTCCTTCTCAAAATTACATAGGTTTCAGGTGCCAGAAAGACAAAAATTGTATTTACGCTGTTTATTATGTCCAGTACCTTCAGATTTCCAAACCAGAATGGCCCTCTGTGTGTTGGATATGAAAGAAGCATAATCTTTCATAGTGCTGCATTTGATTATTACCATAAAAATTCTTCATATTTTATATTTCAAAGTAGTTACTTTTTATTTTTTATTATATATCTAATTGTCTTTCTTTTGCTCCATTCTATCCAATTGCAGTAGTCATAATAAGAGATAAATAGGAACTGGTATTTTAAAAGGTGCTCAAATTATTTTTTTTTTACTTTTACATACATTTGTAAAATCAGAGTATAGATCAAGCTAGTTCTCTGTGTAATCCGTGTCCTGTCTCTTATAGTGGATAATATATTTTAGAAATTAAAGCAAAAACCTAGTACAAACAAATTGAGTCCAAGCTTTTGCTTACTGTTATCAGCTAATGTTTTAAGAGATCTCACATTATAGCTCCACCTACTGTAACTGTGTATTTTGTCACTTTTGATATCAAAGCAGAATCTTCAAATCCAAACCTGATGCCTGACCAGACTTTTAAATTCTCATTTTTAGCCTTCGAAAGAGCGTTGGTCTAATTTTCAGAAGTGCAGCATGAAAGAGATTTTACTGACTTTATCAAGGGTGTAATTCCATGACTGTTTGAGATGTATACACTTTGGCTGTGTGTGTATGTTTATATGATGTATTTATATTTTTTATTAGCCTTGATGGAGAGCGGTACTGTTTAGGTGCAGGTTTTGGTTCATCTGGCATGGATGCAGCCCAGTTCTCGGGATGAGACCCAGCCAGTCATTAGCCTTTTATGATGTATGAAGTGATGAGAAAATCATCATTGTTAGAGGCCCATTTTTTCTCTTATAAGTTTGCTTTCAAAAGCCCACCTTTCCATTCTTGTGGGCCTTTATGTGACCTCGGAGTACTACGTGTTTGTGTTGAACATTCTTCATAAAGAAAAGGTGTCTTACTCAGACCATCTATCAAGCTTGGAAAACATCTACAGATCCATTTGCTTATATCGGTAACAGTACAGTCCTCACACGGTCCTGAAACAGTTCAGGCTAGAAGGGACCTCAGGAGATCTGTGGTCCAACCTCCTACTCAAAGCAGGCTCAGCTCTGAGCTCAGACCAGGTTGCTCAGGGCTGAAAAAGCTTTCCTTATATGAAGTTGGTACAAATCAATGCAAAAGGACTAAGTGTGTTTCCTTCTCCCTCCATGTATTTCTCACCAAGAAAAGTAATTCAGCCATTCCTTCTAAAAGCAATTATTCTCCACAAGTTGTCTTCCTTCACGCTTTGGTATCTTGTGTAATAAGATGGCAGGATGCCCAAAAGTCTTTAACTCATAAGTTCCTCCAAAACAATCAATTTCTAGATGAAAAGCAGTAAGGGAGCTAAAAGCAAATCTATAGAAAGGTTTGGTTACAGTATTTGTAAGTGGGCAAAACAGTGTTTTGATGATGATAGAATGTGTAACAGTGATGCCAGCATGTTTGAACAAGTGGCAAACCATGGTCTTTTGACTGCTGAAACTGAAAACTAAGCAATATTTCGCAGTGATGGGGAAACAAGTATCATATGCTCTGTTGTCATAGTTACTTTGTCTTGAAAGTACAATATTTTGCTTTTTGTTTTCTTTTTTTCTTTTTTTCTTGGAAGGACTTTTTCAGCTCCTGTGATTACAGCATTATTATTTCTGTGGCTGCTTTTTGGGGTCTGTACCTAATTAGAATTAAAGTGTCTGTTAAGAAACTGCTGTGTACACTTATTCCCTAGTCAGCAAGCACATATATACAGACAGAGCTGAGTAGCTACATAAAACCTGTTTAATATGCTGGAGCTTGATTCAGGCTTTGAGGTAGGGCCATGTCTGCTTGCATGTCACTGAAGGAACCTCAGTATGTAAATACAAGCTTTTGTTTTTCATATGTCAAACCAGCATTTCAGTCATACAGAGAATCAGACGATAAAAACCCCTTGTTTCATAAGGCAGTCATTTATGGGCTAAGCCATATCTATGAGTTTTTGATCCAAGAATGATGTTGCTAGTACAATACGGGATACTCCAGGGTAGCTACTTAGCCAAGGATTAGCTTCCAGCTGTGCTGTAAATACTATTCTGAACTGGATTGTGCACTCCCAGTTGCATAGGTTGCAGCCAGAGTTGATTTACATGTTAGGATTGGCATGGGGCATGTCTCTTAGCTCTTAATCTGTTTGTTTTCACAAAAAGTAAATTGAAGTTACATTTTTTGAAGCAGGCTGGAGAAGTTCATGTTATATCAGCTACCAAAATGTGCAAGAAACTTTTTTGAATACAAAAGAAGTAAGTCTCTCTGTGATGGTATGGAACTGAGGGTCAGGTCACGTGCAGAGCCCTTGTCCTCTGTCTGGTGCAAAGGCCAGGGAGAGAAGCAACTTGTTTTCTCACCCAAGGAACTTACGCAGTACAGTGGAAACCTAAATAAGAGGAACAAAATGATCACAGTGTTACAATGGAGTGTTTCTCAACTGGTTAGTCATTACATATAAGAAACATAAAAGGTAATCAGCAGGGTCATGAAATATTGACACTTCTGTTATATTTTGCAGCAACGGAAATCATGCTTAACCTTCACCACGTGCATACCTCCAATTAAAGGTCACGTATTTTCTGTCAGTCCTTGAAACAGACAGAAATAAATTACAAAAGTTCATTTTTGTTATTTGTATCACATACACTTTTTGTATTAATCTCAAGATACAATTGTAAAAATGTTTTACTTTGAATGAGGACTGATGAGGTCAAAAGCTGCCAAACACTGTTCTGGTGTTGAGAACTGCATTATAATTCATAGTGTCCATCCTTTTGAGACAGCAACAGCAGTGATAACTTGATTGCCCTTAGCAGTAGGAGTTATTTCTATAATACATGTGTTTATTAACAGAGTCTGATCAGAGCCTTCTAAATACTTGCTTTTTGTTAGGATTTGAGTGACATTTCTGACCGTTGGCACAGCTATAGGAACACATCTGGTATGAAATGGTATCCCAAAGTTTACAAAAATTGTGAGGATTTTGATGCTGTCTCAACGCATAGGCTCCCCAAAGTGAGAGACTGAGCTTGATCATTCTCCATCAGTAACCAGTTGCAGATATATACAGAAGTTTGTAAGAGTGGGGTTATAATCTATCTAGTATATGTCCTATAAGTATGTCCAAGCATATTTTTCCGTTTTCTCTTAGCTATTGGTTCAGCCATTTCTTGTGGACCGTTGTACTAGAAGATACGGATGTATGTCTTCTCCCTGAAATTGCATACCTCTTACTGTTTTCAGACATATAATTTCATTTGAATTGTCTGTGTGATATAGGACAGCACATACTGATTACTTAAATTAACTGTATACCACTTTTCAAACCATGTTCTGCATGCATCCTTGTATTTGGCATACCTATGCTCTTCACATGCTTTGAAATCAATGGGAGAAAGGCACCTAGCATCTTTGATATCTGTGATTCTGTTTCACAATAGGAAAAATATTAAAAATTACCTTCAGTATCTTCCCCAGTGTTATCTATATGAATGACACAAGAATAAGAAACACAGCGTAGTCCTTTCCTTCAAGTGGCATGCAACAGAATCCAGACTACAAAGTGAAAGAGGGCAGTAGGAGGGTGCACCACCAGCATATGTCTGTGGCACTAAGTTTGATGCTTTTGCTACATCTTTCTTTCTTTTTCTTTTTTTCCTTTATCTCTTTTTCTTTTTTCTTTTTTCTTTTTTCTTTTTTCTTTTTTCTTTTTTCTTTTTTCTTTTTTCTTTTTTCTTTTTTCTTTTTTCTTTTTTCTTTTTTCTTTTTTCAGTTACGTTTAATCTGTTTTCAAGACCCCAGTGGGATTTGTGAGAACAAAAGGGAATTAAAAAAAAAAAGAAAGTGAGAAACCAGCAAATGTGAAAAACATTCTAGAAGCAGAATGGAGTGATAAAAGACAACTAGTATAGTACAGTAAAGGGGTAACCGTAGTCCTCGAAGGAAGTCAGTGAGATGGGGAACAGGGCCAGAGGTGACAGGCGAAGGTGAACGGGCTGAGCACAACATGCTGGAAGGCAGAGCTAAGTATTGTGGTCCATGATGGTATGATGAATTTGGAAAATTAAATGAAACAAGGACTTTGACTTTTTTTTCCCCCTCATCCGTACTTGCAATTACCTTTTACAAACTGTCTGATATAGTTACCCAGTTTCACTATATATCTGAAAATAAACCACAGGGTTTTTGTTTAGTCTGTAACATCATCATTATTCAGCCTATTACTTGAAGTAGTTTAATTTCATTCTTATCTGTTTTGACAGCTGAATCTTATCTTCCTGGTGATCACATTGTGCAAAATGGTGAAGCACTCAAACACTTTGAAACCAGACTCTAGCAGGTTGGAAAACATTAAGTAAGTGCTTTGTGTTCAAGTATGAGAACTATGATTATTTTCTGATTGCTGAACTGATTGAAAGCTACTCTCCATTAAGAGCACATGCCATTGTCTCCCAGCAACTGCAGATGTCAATTAGAAGAAAACAGAGCCAATCCTGCTTTCGTCACATTGTTACTGTAATGTCACAAACACCGGTCAAAATTAGATAATTTCAGACTGGAACTAGTGCCAAGAAACTATTTCACGGAAATGCCACAACACTGTAGTAATTTCATTTGCATTTAAAATGCAGTTCAAAAATTATGTTCCTGTTTGCATGGCTGATATGATTATATTAAGTTTGTTTTGTTAAATGGCTTTTTGATTTAGGGATTCTGAGCAGTTTCTCCTCATAATCCTGTTCTCCCAAGAGAATGGACTCTATTATTATTGTTAACTTGAAGATTATCTGCTGTTTTCATGCTAATTTAACAAATGTTTACTTTATCGTGGTGCTGTATTGCAGTATCCCTTTTGCAGACTTAATATGTGTTACATAATTAACAAGGCTTTGACAGCTCTTGCTTCTTTAGTCTTTTACTGTATTCTCTGTAGCTTTATGTTGTATACTGAAGGTTTTTGTTACCAGCACTGAAGGGATGGTGCAACTTTCTAACACTGAGGGTTGGATGTGAAAGGGTCTTACAGATTTGCTTTGAATGTTGAAAATGGCGAAGGGAGATTTTCAGTAAGGCTAACATTGTGAACTAGATGTTCTAGATAGGTCAGTATCAGCTTCATTGCATGTTGCATGATGAGAGAGAGAGCTAATCTTTAGCATCTCTCTTTTTTCTTCCTTTTCCTCTTTCTGTCTTCTCATCCACACCAGTAATTACCGTGTTTGTGATGGATACTATAATACGGACTTACCTGGGTAAGATAGAACCCTACATTAACAAGTTTCTAGCATGACTTTTAACTTTACAAACTCGGTCAATATTGTGGATTTCCCTTAATTTTAATTAACTAGTTTTGAGATACCTGATTTGCTAAAGAGTTTTTAACTATTATATGCCTTTATAATTTTAAATTGCTTGCCTCTGCATTTTGAATTTCCTAATTTTGACTAATTTTTATAGACAATTAAAAATGCTCTTATTAATTTCTGTTTCAATTCTGTCTAATAATTTTGTTTCTCTTTTCTGCTTATAATGCTTTCTAGCTATGAAGATAATAAGCCATTTATCAAGTAAGATCATTAGTTAGATGTGGAATTCACTGACTAAATTCCCTTTCCCTTTCATTCTGTGCCGTTCTCTACAATTCCTTTTCCTTAACCTATTCATGATGGAATCTTTTTTTAGACTATTCTGTAGAGCAATATCCATATTTTTGTCACATTTCAGCAGGGTTTCTTCATGCAGAAGTTAGATCATCTAGCTTCAGTTTAGCTGAGTTTATCGGAGCATTAAAGATTTGGGCTGTAGGCTTTTAATCTGCTGTTTAACCTTTGTGCATTTGTGTTACATTATTTGGCGTCATATGGCAGCACCACTGTTTAAAATCTATGGTGTGATTAGTGGCTAAGCCAGATTTTATCAGTCTTTTTTCTAAAAGCAGATAAAGCAATGGAGTAACTGGGGCTTGTGCTATACTTCTGCATTTCAAAATAGTTTTGACATCCTGTGCAGTTCTTGAAAAAGAAAAAGGTCATATCTACTCTTGCTGTTTTCACTGGAGACTAAGAGTACTAAATGGAATTGTTCTTTCTTTAATAGATAAAAGGTTAAACCCAAGGAATTTTTACATTTGAATATGAACCTAGTAAAAGTCAACTGCAGGAACTGAAATGTTAATATTGGATTTGGAGACATGCATTCTCATAAGTAATGTTACTAAAATAAATTTTCTTTTGCAGATCCTGGGTCCTGGGTGCATTTGCTCTCCTGTGTCTTCTTGGCCTAACGTGGTCATTTGGCCTGCTGTTTATCAATGAGGGGACTGTTGTGATGACGTATCTCTTCACAGTATTTAATGCTTTCCAAGGAATGTTTATTTTCATCTTTCATTGTGCCCTTCAAAAGAAAGTAAGTTACAGAAACACAGATGCATGTTCCCTAACTCCTTAAAAATACCACATCTATTTCTTAGAAAATAGAGAAAAAAAGTATCAATGTCAAGAACTGAAGTATTTTGAAGTAGTTTGAGGAGGGGACTGGGATTCAAAAGCAATTCTTGCTCTCTGTGCTTGTGGGAGTCATGTAACTGCTCTGTGGCCTGGGTGGGTTTAAAATAAATGCAGCATTTCCAACCTGGACTTGAAAAGTTTTGAGGCTTTGGAAGGAAAATTACTATAGAAAATGTACTCTTTACCATTGGTAATGTGGTATATATTAGTCTGGACTTACGGCCAAAAGTCCTTTATGTGTGCATGAAACAAATCCTGCTTCTGCTGCAGCACTACAAACAAAAGATCATTTACAATATCAGCCCAACTCAGCCTGGAAATTCTCTGTCTTTCACAGTTCTTTCTGAGAGGACTTCTCCTGAGATCTCATTAAGCTACCACATAAAGCTGCGTGTGATGGGCAGGGATTGTAGTATGACCGCTCGTTCATTACAAAATTAAGTGAGATCTGAAAATTAATTTTATTATGGACTTTGACAGACCTTAGAAAAAAGTAGTCATTAATGCTCAACAGCTACTAAGGGGGAGAGTTTTCCAAAGATGCCAGCATGACTACTTTTTTCATAGAATCATAGAATGGTTTGGGTTGGAAAGGACCTTAAAGATCATCTCGTTCCAACCCAGGGACACCTTTCACTAGATGAGGTTGCTCAAAGCCTCATCTAACCTGGCCTTGAACACTTCCAGGGAGAGGGCATCCAAAGCTTCTCTGGGCAACCTGTTCCAGTGTCTGACCACCCTTACAGTAAAGAATTTCTTCCTAATATCTAATCTAAACCTACCCTCTTCCAGTTCAAAGCCATTGTCCCTTGTTCTGTCATTAACTGCCCTCTTGTAGCCCATTCAGGTATTGGAAGGCCACTATAAAGTCTCCCCGCAGCCTTCTCTTCTCCAGGCTAAACAGCCCCAACTCTCTCAGCCTGTCCTCATAGGAGAGGTGCTTCAGCCCTTGGATCGTCCTCGTGGCCTCCTCTGGACTTGTTCTAACAGGTCCATGTCCGTCTTGTATTGGGGGCTCCAGAACTGGACGCAGTACTCCAGGTGGGGCCTTGCAAGAGTGGAGTAGAGGGGCAGAATCGCCTCCCTCGACCTGCTGGCCACGCTTCTCTTGATTCAGCCCAGGGTACAGTTGGCCTTCTGGGCTGTGAGCATACATTGCCAGCTCATGTTGACCTTCTCATCCACCACCACTCCCAAGTCCTTCTCTTCGGAGCTGGTCTCAAAGTGTTTGACACCCCCAGCAATTCAACAGCTTCATGCTCTTAACTGGAAAAATGGGAATACCCTGGCAAGAGCCTTCTTTCACAAGTGGGATGTTCTGCTCCCCTTTGCCTGATGGGAGCAGAGAGGTCCAGAAGGAGCAGATCTGCTGGGGAGAGAGAAAGCTTGCAGGGCAGAGAGGAGCAAAGAGGATAGAAGGAAATGAAGGGCTCAGGTGGGTAGGATTCTCTTTGGGTTCCCTGCATCTTTTCCCCAGACTGAGGGTTGAGACCGCTTCCAAGGATGCCCTAGAGCTGCTTTATTGAAGGACAAAAAGAATAAAGCTCATAGCCTGTATTAGAAGGCGTGGTAAATTAAAGTTATAAAGAGTTGGGAGAAAGGGCAAATGTCAAAAAATCCCACCCAAAAAACATTAACATAAAATGCATACATCCTACATTTGGAAATACCCAATTTGCAATATTTAGATTCTAAATATTTTTGCCACTTTTAGGCTGGAGACCTAGCAATTACTGACTCCCATTATAATTAGCTCACCAGAGACATAATTAACTGATATTTATAAAATGGTTTGAGACCATTGGATAAAACATTGCTATGTAAGTACAAAAATCACATTCTTTCATGTCCTTAACTGTACCACCTTTAACAGCACCAGCGTCTCTAAATTTGGTGTGGACAATGGCATTCAGCCATGGTTTAGGTAGACAGAAAAAGTTTTATCCAGATGAACACTGCAGTCTTGCCATTTTGAGAGAACAAAAGCACACTTGGAGAGGAGATTGAGCCTGAAAAAAGAAGAGAGGGAAGAAAATGCAAACATTCTCAAATAAATAAATAATTTCTAGATTAGGGTTTCATATAATGTTGCCCTTTCTAACACTTGTATTGGATTTGAAAATCAAAAACAGATTCCTTTTTTATTTCTTTTTACAGCTGTGCATTGTTTTTATTATAAGTGGAGTCAGCAAAAAGCAATAATAAAATACCAGTCAAGTGTGAAAAAGCATAACCTAGAGCAATAAGATTTATACCTGAAAGAATGTTGAAGCTGCCATTTAAGATTTTTAAGTTTTGATGCCTTTGACTGGATATCATCCTGTCCTCTGTCTGCATAGCTAATGTAGTCTTTTTATTCTGTTATTACTAGTTGGTCACTAAATTGAACAGAGAAATAGAATTGTGAAAGTGAAAACTATTATGTTTCCAGTTCTGACAAGATGATAGTGCTGTTGCTTCCATCAACTTCCAACAAGCTATAATTTAGAAATAATGACAGTGGAATGTGCAGTACTGACAGATAATGTACATTCACTGCAATATAGGCATTAGGCAAAACCAGCCCTGGAGGGTGGTATTTGGGTAAAAATACAGTTTTGATTGCTATTGTCTCTACTATGTAGTGGTTTGGAGCATTTAATATCCATTTGTGTTCAGGAATGTGTCGTCTTAGGTGTTATAGTGATGATATATATAGACTTATGTTTTTCAGACTACAGAGTTAAAGATTATAATTCTATGTCTGTGCATTTCTGTTTTCATTTTTTTAATGTGGTGTTTGTGCTGATATAGATAGGGATTCCCTTAAAATGTGTACCATGTACTTCTATAAAAAGATGAGTTATTGTCCCTAGCTTGAAGTTAAGGCACTAACTATTCATATTTTCTTCAATCTTATGGTTTATGTATTCCATGAGTAAAATTCTTGTAATATTGAAAACAGCACATGGCATATGTAAATCCACACTATTAACTTTTTGCATTTTCTTCTCTCCCCTTTTACATACACATAACTTTCTGTCCTATATATTCATAGATCAAGCAAAATTTCCAGATTAGCTGAAATCCCACTTTTCCTAGAAACTTGGTACGCTTAGATTCCCAAGTATCTGGTGGCAGATTTACGAATTTAGATTTACACATCTTTACAAATTTTATCCATTGTGTCCTTTCACTGATGCTGTCCTGCTGCCAAGATGTGTATGCACTCTTCTGTTATCTGAAAGTAGTAGTCAGTGCAGCAGTCACTGAATATTAGAGAATTAACTGCTCTGTAAATTAATCTTGATTACTTTCCTCACAAGTGTTAACACACATAAATTACAAAACTCAAGTTTTCAGTAGCTCACTGGAAACAGAAGGTGAATAAATGCAGGCCAGATACTGGAATCATTAATTGCTTTTGTTGCTCTGTCAGACCAAAATCTTATATACATAAGTAATATTTCGATTTCTAGGTTCAGCAAAGACAGTAATGAGGATTTTATTTTCTGGTCCTCAAAGTGAAAGACGCTTCACTTCCCAACCTTTACAGTTCAAAATCTGACTTGGGAACACTGACGGTGCCTCCACCAGCGTAGCTGGCGTTCTGCCTAGAGTGGGGCACTGGCGTTTGAACTTTGTACAATCCCGAAGCAGGTGTGACCATATGAACTAGCAGCTGTTTGAGTTACACAGAGTAACTTTATATGAAAATGCCTTTTTAGTCATTGCAGGTTTTGCACATTTTGGAAGGGATATCATAATGGGCAGTACTGAGTTGTGCAAAGGCTGGTTGTGTTAGCCCTTCTTGCATGCTGGGATGGTTAGATAGGCTTTCTATGGTTTCTGCACCAAAAGCCCATATAAAAGGGACGTAGAAGAAGGACTGCTTTTAGACAGCATTCAATTCAGGTAAACCTAACAATATTAATCTACAATATGAAGACAAAATAAAATAATCCCATAAATAAATCATTAATGATTATACAGGCACATCTAAATGAAGAACATGTATACCTTGGAAATAATTTGTTTAAAAATTCTGGATAGCTGATAAAGCTGCCTCGAAGTAGGCCTGATTTTGCTAATGGCCAGCAATTCAACAGACAAGAATTATCTATTTGCTTGAAAAGTGTGCGGGTAGTTTCAATGCAAAGTTTATGTGTTTTGCCAGCGGAGATATTTAACACTATTTTTCGTGCTAAGTAATTTTTTCTGCCCCTGTAGGTACGTAAGGAATATGGCAAATGCTTCCGACATTCCTACTGCTGTGGTGGACTACCAACTGAGAGTCCCCACAGTTCAGTGAAGGCATCAACAACAAGAACTAGTGCTCGCTATTCCTCTGGCACTCAGGTAACAAAGATTTTGACAGCATCTTTTAATTTCACTTATTCATAAAAAGCCTACTGAGATGTGTTCCAATCAGAAGCACTAATTGTGTTCTCATTATTATCATTTAGATGGCAAATACATATTTCTGCATAGTAAAAGTCATTTCTTTTTAAACATTTTCTTTTACTTTAGTCTAATGCAAACACCTTATTTTTCTTGTAATTAGGGGCTGGTTTATACAAAGGTTTATATCATCATATTTCATCTAAATGAAATTTAATAAATTAGAATTTTAGGCCAAAATAAACACAAATATTCTACATAATAGGACATAAGTAGGAAAAAATCTTTTTGTAACTTACTATGCTTCTGGCTCACTCACCGCTTTATGTTAACAGAGTCGTATAAGGAGGATGTGGAATGACACTGTGAGAAAACAATCCGAATCGTCTTTTATCTCAGGTGACATCAACAGCACTTCAACACTTAATCAAGGTCAGTCACTGGGAACATTTCAGTTTTAGAAGGCTTAAATTTTATACAGATTTTATATCATTTAAGACAGAAGAATTAAAAAGAATGTTTTGAAAAAAAAAGAAAATTCTGGAACAAATGTTCTCTAAAAGCAAGAGTTTTAAGGTCATCCACCAACACATTTTAAAACTATGTTCCCTCAACTGGCCCTCTACTATAGAAGTTTGAATTCCTCCATTCGTGGGAATGTATTTGAATAAGTTTCATCAATAATTTAACTTAAAAGCGAGATCATAATTTTAAATCTTTCCTAACCTTTATAGGTTAAATCTGAAACAGAAATATGAGTGCAGTAACATTTTCATGCATATTTGACTATGATTTTTAGGTGCAGAAATTTTCCCAGTGAAATCTAATTGAAATAATTTCTATGCAAAAAATGTCTGTAAATCATTTATCTTTTCTATTTCAAAGAGCATCGTATCTGTCATATGGGATAGAATCCAGATTTTCAGGCACAGACAAACCAAAGCTCCAAATTTCTTAGCTCAAATAGACTTTGAAATCTGTAACCTCATTCTTGTGTCCAATTAGAAGACAAGGATATTAACTGAGACAGAACATCCCTTCCTTTTTCCCTTCCCCCTGTGTTTTTTTTTAAGGCAGTTTGAGCTATCAGTGGAGAAAAGACTGCTCTTTGTAAGCCAAATTCAAAGTCTGTTCTTCTACCCATGTCCCAAGGAGAACATGTACCCTAATCTCATTGTCACCAGTTCCTGCTCAACTCAGAAAGTTTGAAACAGAAAATTCACCATCAGGGCTTCTGTAAAGACCTCACCAACTACAACTAGCAAATTTTCCTCCCTTGTTTTTTTTCAAGATTCATTTTACTTCATTTTCGAAGTGAAAATTGTGGTATTTTGCAAAAGAAAGCGTTTCAGAAAGGATGATTTGCTATATGCTATTTGGCATATAGAAAGTGATTAAGACCTGTGTGTCTCACTACTCCCCCCATCTGAATCTTGTGTGTACCTCTGGCAAAATCAAAATTAAGTAACTTAGTCCTAAGTAGAAAATGTCTGTTTTTCATGCCCAAGAAAGAAGTACATTCCCTTTCAGTTTCTTATTAAAATCCTGTAAATACACTAGTTAAAAGTCTGTGATTTCACCCTAATTCTATGTCTGTGACTCGAGGTTTGCTTTAACCGTGTTGCACCCTCAGTTAATTCAGAGTTGAACAGAGGTCTTGGAAGCTTCTCCCTGTTTCAGAGCTCTGGTCTTAAATCACTGGAGATGTTCCGCCATGATTAGAAAAATTGGTATCATCTTTATTCAGTTACAATATTGTCTCTATCTCAGTGATGCATACGTATTAGTAATTAATGACAAGCATCATTTTCACTTTAAAATAAAAATCAAGATTTTAAAGGTAGCAAAAAAATTTTGATTGAAAAAAACATAAAACTTAATCATAAATTACAGGTAATAATTCTAACCAAGATTAAACATAGTACACAGAAAAAAACCCCAAGCAAAATATATATTTTAATATATATTATAT
>NW_010303002.1:68133-91341 GCF_000700745.2 Antrostomus carolinensis | reverse complement strand
TCGGCTGCTCTTCCTTAGTCACATTCTGAAGGATGCGAGACAGCTAAAAAAAATAGAAAGGAGAAAGGACATATCACCCTATATTGTCTCAGTGTGAGGACTTTCTTGGAAATTAAATTCGCCTTGCTACCTGGCAAAACTTTTATTTTTTGAATTAAAATAAATATTTGAGTGCTATATAGCCCCACACGTGTACATGGTGATTTACTAAAAAAGTGAAGGGCATGGTTTTGTTTACTTCAGCTTGTATGAATAGTTTTTCTCATGCAAGTTGCTTCTCCTAAGTTAGCAGGGCTCACAAATTTAAGTGAATTGTCACATGGTAGCTGCTTCAGAGTCTTACGGCTTTGTTCCTGCAATTTGTTTTGCTTGTGTGGAGGCACAGGCTCTGCTGGAATGACCACTGGAGAGTTACTTATGCGTATATTCACATGTCTGATCTTGTTGATCCGATTTTTTTATTTCTCATGTACTTGAACTTTGCTTGTGAGTGAGGTGGTTATTTTAAACACCAACTTGTATAAATAAGGGCATGAATCTCTGGGCTGTGAAGGTGAGCAGGTTATGATGTAGGGAGGGAAGACACCAGGCAGCAGGATGGAAGGAGGAAGGGTTGTACTAGCTAAGGGACATCTCAACTACCATGAATGTTTTAAAACACACTCCTCTGAATCAGTCTTGGTATTAGCGAGGGCTTTAAAAAATAATGGCATTAGGCTGGACCATGTTTATGTGTTTTTGTGTTACCATGTCAAGTTAATAATTTTAATTCTACTTTTTTTTTCCCCCCTCTGTTTTGAGGACTGTGACTGTTGTCCAGATGGGTAATTAGAAAGGACCCAGGGAGACTGGGGCATGAGGTAAAACTCAGAGGAGAGGAGTGTTTTGTGTACCTGCTATCGCTACTCAGCAATCTTGCTTGCTTTTGATGTTACAGATCATGTGTTGTTATTATTTATGTCCTGTGAGACAGAACATTTGGGTGATGCAAAATACATTCCCTGTGGACCTTAGTCGTTCAGTTGCACATGGGAGAAAGATGCTTGTCTTCTCATTGCAGAGCAGTTCAGTGTTCAAAAGTTTTGGTCATGAGGTTTGTATAAACATACAGCACTTACTGCCAGAGGCTACAAAACAATTGAGCTGGCTTGGTTGTTGTTGACTTTTTTGTTTTAGAAACATCCTCATGCTGCTAGGACTGTGAACATATTTTGTTTATCAAGTATACTAAACACAGTGTGTACAAACACAAGAAAGGACCATCAGTCTTCAAAATCATCATCTCCAGCTGATCAGTTTGTATTATTATTTTTTTTTTAACAGATGAGTTGTATATGGCACATAGAAATGGCTAACTGCTGACTGGTATGTTTTTTTTTATTTTTTTAATTAATTATTATTTCTGTGATTCTCTTCCTAAAACAGAATTCATCTAGGAAAAATATGAAAGCACTTAAAAGGCTGGCGTCCTCAGTCTTTATATATGGAATAGATTTAACCTAGGCATCAACAAAGCAAGTTGTTCCACCATGTTTTCTCTCAAGTTTGACTTTAAGAGAACCACACTCAGTATTGAGAAAGAGCTTAATTTTCAATCCGCTGTAGTTTTTAATATTATTTTATCCATTATAATCCACACCTGCCTGAACCATTTCACTTATTTCAGTAGGAATGTGGTGAATTGTGGGAAATGTCCCTGTTATTTCTGATAATGTTGCAAAAAAATAATTGGACAGTAGTCTCTACTGCGGTGGCACATTAACAAGTACAGGTTTCTCTTCATGGCTGTGGGAAATGCTTTCCAGTGGATTTATGGCAGTACAGTGCATGGTATAGTCCTGAGCATTTGCCTTCATAATTGAAGGGCCATTTAAATCATGTACCACATGAAGCCATGAGAAAGGCTTATGCTTGCATTGTACCTATGAGATCTGGTATTACACTCTGGAGTAATGGTAACAGTTAAATCTTCCTTTTCCAAGGGATTAAGCATGTCAGTTTGTAGGAAATTGTATGAGTCTTTTCAACACCCATCCAGAAGCTTGCTACCTGCTGTGCTTGGTTTCAGAATCCAGCATTATCGTTTTCCTCTCTAAAAACTGTTTATTGTCTCATCCATCTGTGCATCAGATTACTTCATTCCAAAAATCACAAAACTCTTCTGGAGAATATGCCCCCTTGCGTGGCTCCCTGAGGTTTCCTTTCTTAGCCCCTTGTTATAAACAGCTTACACAAGCGTGATAGGAGACATGGGCTCTGTAAAATCCTTTCAGAGCTGTCTTGGCCTCAGATTATCTTTCTCAGTGAAGATTCACTGGCAGCTCAGCCCCTTTCTTCAGTAGGAACCTTTGCAGACTGGAGCACAGACTGTGACTTTTAATAGTGGATTAGCCTGGTGTTATTTAGCACAGATATTACTCATTTGTTTCCTTGAACTATATTGAGGAAGCCTGATGCATTGGAGTGAGTGTCTAATATTGGTGCATTCTTGGGTCTAATTATTGCTGCAGATGCAGGGGGGAAGGAAGGTCTGTGTGCAGAATGTGAAGGCAGCAGAGCAGCAATCCTCCCTGTGTGGCACATGGGTTTTGGGAATAAAGTAGAACACTCACAAGCAGTCTATCTTGCCTCCTTTGTGGCTGTGAAATCCCACCCAGTGCTTAAGTAGAGGCCTTCAGGCTGTTCTGACCACCTTCCAGGTTTTTTTTTTCTTTACCAGCTGTATCATAAGTAACAGCACTGACAAAAGCTAAGTGGTTTTTTCTTAGGAGTGGTTTGGTAGAACAGCTAGAGTATCATAAGTAACAGCACTGACAAAAGCTAAATGCTTTTTTTTCTGTAGCAGTGGATTGGTAGAACAGCTAGGAAGTAAACTTTTTAAATAGTGTTACACAGGAATGTTAGCCAGTCACAGGCTGGGCAACTGTGACTGCAGGTACACATATGCTCTGGAGCAGGTGGTTCTGACCCCACTTTACAGTGGATTTGAGCAAACTCAGGCTCAGCCCACAGGTAAATCTTTGTTGAAAGTGTTTTGTGTGTGAATATTTAGATGGAAGAAATCTTTAGTAAGAGCGTGCATGAAAAATACTTTCAAGATGAATCATTAGATAATTTCTAATACTTCTGTAGATGACAAGTGTGAGAGAAACCGAGAGGCGTATTTTGTGGGACTAGATTTAGGCTGAGTTGATCATTTGTGTAATTATGAACTCTCGTTTTGTGCAGGCAGTGGAGAACAGATTTTTTTTTTGCCTTGATTGTAACATCTGTACAACCTTTGCCTGTGCAGTCTAAGCACAGTTTAAGCACAGAGAATAGCCTAGCTGAGTTGATCATTTGTGTAATTATGAACTCTCATTTCGTGCAGGCAGTGGAGAACAGATAATTTTTTTGCCTTGATTGTAACGTCTGTACAACCTTTGCATGTGCAGTCTAAGCAGTTTAAGCACAGAGAATAGCCTAGCTTGCTTTGGTTTTAGTTTAAGTGTGATAATTTTAAGGGTTCAATTTAGTGGGTAATGGTGTTTGGAGCTGAGAAATGCTGTATTGCCTCAGTGTGCTTGGATGAGTTTTGATTTGTAGTGCTGGTGAACTGCCTGAGGCATGGAGTGCAGTTTCTCCTGCAGCATGTTGTTTGAACTGACACCTCCTCTGACTGGCAAATAACAAGGTCTGTTCCTGCTGGAAAACATGACTGTCCTGCTTGGAAGGATGGGATGTTTGTTTTGCTTTAAAGATTTGCTCAAGACCAGACCTCCTAAGTGGATTATACAGCTGCAACACACTTGGAGCAAGTCCATTTCCATCTGGAATGCCACACGAAATGGACTCAAATTGTGGGCTATGCAAACTGCAGAGCCTCTTCAAGGGAACACTTGGACATATGCTCTGGGATTTGGCACTGGCTATCCCCAGCCTTCATGTGCAGCTTAAGTAGAGACAGTGAATTGCTCGAAGATGTCAATTTAAAAGAAAATCTTTCCTGTAGTGAGAAAATAACACACATACAAGCCACAAAAAATAATTGTCCTTGAAGTTCACTTGCTTTTTATTTTTAAAAGTGGTCAATTCAGCATGATTAGAAGTGAGTGAGTTGAGATGATCTTGACTTGTGAAGCCACAGCTGTCCCATGAACTGGCTGGGGGACCTTTTCCTCAAGCTGTACTGCTGAAGTCCATTGTGTAAGTGTGAAAACAGGTAGTTTGGGGCAGTGAGTTGTCTGTGAGGAGCACTCAGTCTCATAGTCTGCGCACGTATCTATCCTGAAATTGTTCCTCTCTTGGAGGGAAGGAACTGTGTTCAGGTTCACAAGAGTTACTGGCCTTTTGTTTTCTTGTGGTTGCTTAGCTTACGGTATTGGCAGGTGCTTTACACATGTATTTAATCTGATAGTATTTTTCCTGTTGGCAGAATGCCTAGATCTGAGAATTACATGCCTTTTATGAACACTGCTATAAATCTAAATAAGCTAAATTAAAATGCAGCTTTTTACTTGCATACATGGCTGTCGGGTTAGTGTTGCCACCTAGATCAGCTCAAGCTTCTTAAATGTTGTGGGGTTTTTTTTGACTTGGAAGCTATGTAACTCAGAAGATAAGATATTGAAAACTGAGGTGGAGCACAACTGCTGAGAAGGGTAGGTGGGAAGTTAACTAAGCGAATTCTATTGCTTTCAGGCCCTCTTACATTGTTAAGTAACTTTGCATCTAATTTGCAAAAGTGGTTGAACAAATGGATTAAAAATAATAACATTCAAGTGTAAAGACTGTAAGTGGCCACAGGATGTCTCCACCGTTCTATGCTGATGCAACCTGATAGGCCGTTTGTCCTGTAGTACAAAGTTTGTCACATTTCTTAAATGTGATGCTTTATGTGTTGGATGTTTAGCATTCATTTTCAGATTCCTAATGCTTATTAATTGACAGGGCAATGATTTAACCTCTGGTCTGATGGATGGAGAAGGGAAAAAGGGGAATGCTTTGCTTGGCTTGTTTGTTTTAGGTCTGAGCTCTTTTAACTTCCAAGGATTGGGAATAGACAAGACTATTTATTTATTTAAGTAACAGTTATTCATTCCATGTGAATGCGATTTAGTTGCTCAAATTAGAATGATAATTTATTCAGAAAGGTAATTTTCTGCCCACTTTTAAGAGCCTACAGTTAGTTTGCACGTTGACTGAGGCATACTTACCTAGGGGCTTGTCTGAACAAGGCTCAACTAAGGTGTGAAAGTAAAAATAGTGGTTTTGGGCTGTTAGGGTAACCTGCTGTGGAAGTGGTTTAATTTAAACAGAAGGGAGGCATTCTGCAAAATAAATGTATCTATTCAGGAAACTGGTGCAGAGAATAGCTACAATGATAAAACATACACCCTGGCTTCTGAATAATATATATGTCCCAAAACTCTGTATGTACCATATGTGATGGATCAGACTGTGGCTGATGCTGCATAAGGATATATGCAGGGAAAAGTATAGAGCATAAGGAGCTATACGTTAGGGCTGGGACTTTATGTGGGAACAGACTCCCGAGTCCAAGACCATGCTGTTTATGTAGGCTACAGCAGTGATGTTTTTCTTAGGAATTCTTTATAGCTACAGCAATTATATCCAGTTACTTAAGATTTTCAGCACCTCTGAAAATCACAGCCTGCGTTTTGAGGTCAGATAGTATTTGAGATGAGGAACAATAACATTTTGGGCAGCCTGTTGTGCCTGGAGATCCATGCAGTGAGGCTTTGTATGCTGGGTACAGACAGAAATGTGTCCACATTCATACTTATTTTACATGCATGTGTGGCCATTCAGCCTTCTGGGAAAGCCTGAAGAGGAAACTCTTCTTCCTTGAGCAACTTATTGCTTTTGATTGTCCCTCCTGCAATGCAGGAGCTGTGAATTATGTTTTTGTATCAGTGGCACACTTGCCTTTTCATACTGATTTGAATGCTGAACACCAGCAGCATTCTGCAGTCTTGTTTGTCTGGTAGCTTCCAGGCTTGGATTGTCTATCCTATTGTAAATAGCTCTGTAGACTAGAAATCTAAATAACTACAGTAATTATGCTGCAAACAACAGATGACTGGCATTTCATCTAGAGGTGTTCCCTTGGGTGTTGGTGAATGTGAACTTACTTTCTTAAGATGAACTACTCTAGAAGTAAGCTTGGAATGCAGCACTGAGTTAACATATAAACTAAGTCTATTCTTGTCCATGAGGAAATGCTACCCAAATCTATATGATTGTATATGGTTGTAGTATCAAAGGGCCTCAGGGGGAGACAAATGTTTTCTCTTTTCCAGCAAACTATGTGTTCTAGATGTGGAAATACAAGTTAGCTTTTTTTGCACCTATGGTTTCCATGACCAGTGTGAAAGGATTTTTATGAAGGAGGCATGTGCTATCATCCACTTTAGTATATGCAAGACTCCCACCAGACCAGATTCATACAATTTCTACCGCTGCCTGCTTAGTCAGTTGGCTTATTGACATAAGAGGTAGCTTTGCATGAAAGACAAAACTCTGATGGAGTTCTTAGTGGGGCTAGCACCGTTGAAAACAATGGGACTTCTATGTATCCAGAGACTGCAAATCTTGACTCGGACTTATTAGTCTTTCAGCTCTTACATTGAGTGAAGTGATCCAATGATGAAAGCTGATCACCAAGTAGAGAAAACTTTTACAGTGCTTCTGAAACTGAAGGGCTGGAGTTGCAGTACAGCGTGTGTGAGCGACCTGTGAGCTGGGAAGGTGGTGCATGGGCTACTGGGCTGTGGAACTCGGAGTTTTGTAAGGAGCCTGCAGTGCGGCTGGTCGAGAATCCTGTTGTATGGATCTTAGTGCTGGAAGAATAACTGCATTACTAAGTGCACTGCAGCAAAGGAAAAGGCTTCCGTACAAGCAGGGGATTTCTGTGGTCTAATTGAAGAACTGTGGACTGTTGCTCTGAACAATGTGAGGCAGCATGTATTGGAGGAATAATTGCCCTTCAGACATAAAGTCTATGGTACATGGGTTGCATTGCTTGCTTTGTAATACTTTTTATGTTCCCTGGCTGCTGCCTTCCTTTTTTCTTCCTACATACGCATACCCTTCTGGAATGGGGAATAATTAGTGCAATTTTTCCGTGAGAGAGCCAGCTGCCCAGAGGTGATGAATTCTCTTCTTTTCTCGTTCCCTAGTGGGAATGAGGCAGGAGATGGCCTTCCTGCCTTGGTGGGTCTGGGTCACTTACTACATCTGATTCTGTGTATCTCGCCCTGTAAATTTTTAGGAGAAGGTAGCAATAAGAAATGTGGTCTTAGGCCCTCTACCTACAGTATGGTATTGATGGCGCGACTCTTTTGTCTCTGCGTGTGTGTCTGTGTGGCACAGAAATGCAGCAGTGCTGTGGTTGGAGTATAGCAGCTCCCAGCTTGCTGTGGGACTAGGGATTTGGATGTTGCCGTCTCTGACCAGAAGGGGTGTGTGCCATGTCATCAGCCAGCTTGATTTGGGGAAAGGAAAACAAGGTGGGGAGCATTGCCTGTCCAGGTTATTGGCTTCTGTGTTACCTGGTCCAGTTTTGACAAAACCCAGGAGCAGAGACTGATAGGAAGGTGTCTTCATAGCCATGTTATCAGGAAAAAAGCTTTCTTCCAGGAGATGGCACATTTCCACCAGGTTTGTG
Organism: Antrostomus carolinensis; assembly: GCF_000700745.2. Taxonomy (NCBI): domain Eukaryota; kingdom Metazoa; phylum Chordata; class Aves; order Caprimulgiformes; family Caprimulgidae; genus Antrostomus; species Antrostomus carolinensis. Next base: position 83,672 of record NW_010303002.1, on the reverse strand, counting down.
CCAGCACAGCTGTGTCAGCAGGGAAACTCCAGCTCCCTGGCTAAGGAAATTCTGTTTCACCTTTAATTCATCCAGCGATGAAGCCAGCCCTTTCCTGTCAGACTCTGGAAAGGTAAAATAGGTATGACAGAAAGCATTAATCTGACTGGTAACCAGCTGTGGCTGCCAGTTGGTAGTCACCTAGCATATGTGCAAATATTCAGTTCTGTTGTTATATCAATGGCTGGGGAGCTGCTGGGGGAGGGAGTGTGAAACTCACCTGGCTCTGGAGGAGGAACAGGAAGGAGAGAGCACTGTCATCACTCAAGCCAGGTGGGGGAGCGATGTGTTTTGCAGTCCAGAGATTTGCTTTTAGTTACATAAAACCTAAAGCATAAACGCTGTTAAGTTGAACCAGAGCTTGCTTTTCTGTTACTGAACTTAGTTTTTGTTACGTGCAAAGAAGACACTAAACATTTTTGAATTCTAGAGGTGCCCTCACTGTTCTGGGGAGGATTGGATAGAGATAATTTATCACTTTGTGAAAGCATCTGTATTTAAGTTGAAAATGTGTTTTTGTTGATCCCTGGTTTGCATGACCTAGTTAACTAGTTAAGTTTCTTAGCACTCTGCAGAGACTTAATAATAACCTTGCATTGTAATTGGCAGTTCTTCAAAGAAATACTAAGCTTCAACAAATGTATCATCGTTGATGATTTGCTCAGTGAACTGGTAGCAAAGGTAAGTAAATAAGCTGCTATGGCAGCTTCTGTCCTGTTTGCCTGATATGCTGCCTGGCAGTTACTTAAGCATATTATAGGGAGATAAATAAATCGGGCCTTCCTTTTTTCAGGTGACATGTCTGACAACTAGCTGTTTTCCTGTTGCCTCTCAGGCATCTTCTTCTTTTGACAGCAGCTTACCTGACGAAGTTGATGTTCTGTCTTTAACACAAGTCTAGTGTCTCTTGTTAAGCTAGAAAGTTGGTGATACATCATCTCTTGAAATTCTGTTAATCTTAAATTCTCATTCTTATGCTGTTACTTATTTTTACTGTAAGGGTGGGCCACAATCTCATGGGAGTTGTTAAGGAAGCAATTAAATATAACGTGATATTTTCAAAACAAACATACATCATATCTGTTGCTTAATTGCACAGTGATATATAGCAATACTCACTTCATCCACATACACCAATGTGGGGTTTGCATTGGCAGTTTTAACAGGAGGTTCTGGAAACTTGGGCTTTCCCCTGGTGATGGTATTTGAAGGTGAAAAGTACAGCTGTATACTTACAAAAGCTGGCAGAAAAATCTCTTTTGCAATAACAGTGATTATAGTCTTGCATCCTTACTCCCTCCCATTATGCACTATAGAAAATAGATGATTGAAACTGGAGTTAGTGTAAACCACAACAGTCTTAATGAAAAATGTGAAAAATAATTTTAACAGTTTTGCCAAGCAGCTTTAAACTGTGCTTAAGGGTAATATCAGGAAATCTCAGGCAATCCTCTGCAGAACCTACAGAAGGAATAGCAACCGTCTTGTGGACTAAATGAAGTTCCTGCAGGAGATTGCCTGAAGGTAGTGTTTGGACTTAATCTGCACACAGCATTCATGAAGAAAAACATCCCAGCTAATTCCCTCTCTGTGTCAGGTATTTGCACTTTTCTTAAAAGGAGAAGCACAATGCCTGAGCTTCCTTCTGCATGAAACTGAAACATCAAAACCATGTTGTTACCAAATATGTCTGGTGTGTTTGTATTTTCTCTCTGTCACTGGAGCATGGCAGCATCTCTTGCACAAACATCACTGTTATGACAAGTTGATTAATGGATAAGTGCTTTCTAAATGTGTCCACTTGGCTGCACTGTAGCTTTATGAATGTTATCTTAAAAATCTTCCTCTCCTAGCTGATTTCCTAAATTAGTACTTCACCTGAGCTTAAGGAAAAACTTTTAATTTCTTGGGATGTTTCCAAAGACGACCATCATGTCTTCTGTGAGAACAAGACATAGTGTAAAGGTCTACAACTTACATCCTCTGCCAGATTTACATATCTGCCCTCATATAACTTGTTGAATACAGAAATTGTGAAGTTAAATGTTTGGTTTTTGTCTGTCTGCATGTCACATTCAGCATAATTTTTTGGCAAAAACATTTTTTCAATGCCAAACCAGGTCTGGAGTTAGGGAGGGGGTATGTGAGCTGGTACAGCCACAGGGACTGGCAACCCATCCCACAAGGGCTCACCTCCCTGGTGAGCTGCTTCTGGCCCTGGGTGCACGCACAAGGCTAAACCTCCCACCCAGCCAAAACAGCTGCAGAGGAGGGCTCTGCACCACGCTCCCTGCGCCCCAGCAGGGCCAGCTGCTCCAGTGTCCACCCTGGCAGGGCATTGGGCCTGTGAGGACAAGTGGGGCAAACCCAGTGGGACTTATGCACTATGGGGACATTAAGGATGGGTGAGAGGAAGTGAAGAAACCTATGTGCTTTGAGATGGTTGTGCAGGCTTTCCTAGGCTTCATGCTTTTCCTCGGCCTTGGTGATTTTCTACAGAATCTGCTGTGTTGTGTGAGATGTGGCTGATCTCCAGTAGCCTCATAATGCTATGACTTCTGAGGTGCAGAAAAATTAAAACAAGAGCAATGCACTGTCACAGATCTCTAGTATAATCTCTACTGATGGGTAGATCTGGTCTAGATCCAGGCAAAGATCTGGTCCCCAGCTGATTTGAAAATTGTTTTGATTTCATAGGTGCTAACAGTTCTACTTGTTTTGTATCTCTAGCATTGAATATTTTGAATTGGGCATTACATTTCAGTAGAATCTCTTCTTAGGATAGCAGAAGCATAGCTATCAATTTATGGATTACTTCATTCACATATTATCTATTATTATTACATACTGCTCCATCAAACACTGTATTAACTTTAAAGATCATGCACAGAGGAACAGTGTTTAGTAATGCATAGCATTAACAAACAGCATTACTTGGCAGCCTGACCACCCAGCTTATAATAAAGGCTTTGGCTTTCACATCAGTGAGATCTTTGTATTGCTGCCAGCATGCTTTCCACAACACTGCTTCATGGTTGTGTAAAACTTCTGAGAGGAGAAGACTTTTAGAAATAACAGGCTACACCATTGTGCAACAAGATTATATGCTGCTTATCATAGACAAAGTGCTAAATACTGGCTGAGTCCTCAAAGAGATTGAGATTGACGTGTATGTGAGTGGACTACTGCGTGTTTTACTTCTTCCTTGTGTTCCTTGGTATAATGTTGTTTTAGCTGTTGAGCCTGAGTACTTTTCCTAGTACTTGCTGTGTTTAGCTACTGCCAGTTTTGACTAAACATCAGTCACAACGAGAAGCAGAGACTTTCTAAACTTGTCTTCCTTAGCTATGTGGGATATATCTGCCATATTCCTTAAAAGAAGTTTTATCCTTCTTACCTGATGCTTTGAGCTGTCTAGTACACATAGATTACCTGAACTTATACCTCCAAAATATGCTCGATCATGATTTGAAAGTGATGGCTTTTACTAATATTTTAACTTAAAAAAGTTCCTTTTATAAAATTAAATGAATTATTCTCTATTATATATATGTATCGCACTTTTCCACCTTTTCTTGTTCGTATCAGTGATGTTTACTTCAAATACATCTTAGTTATTGCAATGTAATCAAAGACGTTACAGCATGTGTGTCTGTATCTGGGTAAAACAGTGGCTTAACTTAAAGCTAACAATAAAATAATTAGAGACTTCAGCTATAAAAACGCAGAACAGTAATTTCTCCAGAACATTTTATTCTGTCTGGAAAATCAGAAATCTCTTGTACAAAATAGTCTGGAGCAATGAGGAAACTTACATGTGAGGTCATTCAAACACTCTAGTGTCCCTGAGAACAACCAGAGCCTGTGACAACTTTATCCTCCACCCCCCAGTTCTTGTTATCAGTGAGCATTAACACCTCTTATATTAGACAGAGAATATTAACATCCTTACTATTAGAGAGCTGTGCAGCAGATCACAGCTTGCTGTTTCCTGTTCAGCTTTAAAATAGATAGGTAGCATATATATTTAGTTACGTGCTGTACAAGCAGTTCAGTTTACCTGTACAAGAGACTTTTTTGGGGCATTTGTTTCTTTGTTTAGCCGCTAAGACTTTGTTGGGTTTTTTTGTTGGTGATGGTGAGTGTTCAAACTGACAAGCAGTACACAGCGGTCAATAAGCTTGTTTCCAAGGCTGACTGAGGTGCTGGTACTGGTGTCAGGCAGCCAAAGCTGCTCTTGGCTTGAAATGCCACACTTTCACATTGCTTTTCAGAAGGCTTCTGCAAGCCTCGGATGAGATCACTGCATGACTGCAAAAGAGCAATGACTGGGAAGCAATAAAGTTCTAGGATCCTAATTTTTACACTTTACAAAAATGCAGAATGAGAGCTGAGAAGTAACAAAGATGCAGCAGTAATCTGAAAACAGCAGCAAGTGTAGTAAGAGCTGTCCTCCCAGGGTTAGGGGGTTTCCTGACTTTTAGACCTCTGCCTATTAGGTCATTAGTGCCTGGCTTCAACCTTTGATCTTTCTGCAATTCTGGAAGTTCTCGTCAGTTTTTTCCAACACAAGGCCAAAGTTGTGTGATTACAATGAGGCCATTGTACTAAACATCCCACATATGGATGCAGCACAGAAGACTCAGAGGAGTGGCTTATGTTGCAAGAATGCAACTATCCGCATTGTACAATGTGTATTAATCTCAAAACTGCCTTTATTAAGTGAAGAAGACCTTATTCTTTAAATAGAGCTTTTTTGCAGGAGGGAAGATGCATCTCAAGACAAGCGATGGGTAGTCTAAGCTCCCCTGTGATACATTAGGCAGAGAAGAAGGGGCTGTTTGTCAAGTCAGAACTGTTGGAGAGCAAAGCTCTTGAGAGAGAATGAGACGCAACAACATGAGACTACAAAAACTTGTGGCCAGCAACACTGAACTGTGTTATAAGTATAACAAAACTTGGACACCTTTGCTGTAACTCCCAATAATGTTATGCCTGGAAAAACACCAGAGTAGTTAAGTTCTGCATAACATATTAATTAGAGACTTGACTGACTTGAAATTACTCATATCTCAGAGAGAAGTGTGTCCTCTGGATGAGGAGGGGAGATGCTGGGTGCGTGTGTTCCTTAAGAAGGGTTCCCCTGTTTAATTTTTAGGAATTTTTTTTTTCCTTGATGTTTAAGTGCATTATAGAGTAATGTCTTTAGTGGTTTCTTGTGATTGCCGTGCATGACTACCTTCCCTGTTCATTCTTATGGGCCAGATTCTTGGTCATATGGGGATATCACTGACCATTCAGAAGCATCACTGTAGATTTGGGAGTACAGTGTGCAGATTGGAAACCCCACAGCTTCCCCAGTATCTTTGGGGTTGTTCTGGTTGGTGGAGCAGGGCCACCCTTGGAGGTCTAACAACCTTGGAGGTCTAACCTCTTTCCCTAGGCTGTGAAATAAAAGGACTTGGAAATACCTGCATTGTGGGATTACCCAAGGCTGCTCTATTACATATTTGCTAACATGTTGTCCCCTTCCTACTTCTAAGGAAATGCCTGATTTTTCTTAGCTTTGCTTTTATTGTACTCCACCACCACTGATGATCTGAACTATGGGTCTAGTAAGCTAACAGTTCCCAGGAGCATAGCCTTCAAACTACTTACATTTTCTTTCATGTTTGTTACAGCTTTTGGTTACCAGTTAGCTGTGCTAGTGCTTGTGACTGCAGCACAGATATCTTGTTGATGTGGCAGCACCTGCATCTTCCTTCTCATCTGTATTTAGTTGAGATGCCCACCTAGCCCTGTGTTGCTCAGAGAGCCTGCCCAGGAGTAGTGGGTGAAGCACTGAGTCATGGAAACAGGAGCTGCATGCGTTGCGCTGACAGGGTCTTGGAGCACGTTGGGGCTGACTCCAGGACAGACTCATTCAAGCTCACTCTAGTCTCTCAGGCTTAACCACTGGCAGGCTCTGTCTTGTCCCACATACCAGTGCCTGGACTTGCATGGGGTTACAGAGGAGAGTCTCATCCCAGGATGTCTGTGCTGTAAACAAAGATGTAACTGTGGAGCCAGATACTGAAACCTTTTGAAGGTCTCAGAGGCTGGAAGGGCTGTGTCAATGACATCTGTTCCAACCAGTTAAGTTCAGTGACCTTACATCCCTTTTTTTCCATTTTTTTAAGGATAAAAACCAAAGGGAATCATTAGATCATCTGTCTTGTTCACTGACGCTTAGCCTAGCTACCAACTTACTTAGCAAACAAAACTGACAAAATGCATAATAAACTATAATTAGAAGGAATTCTGGGACTAGTGTAGGCATTAATAACAATAGGAAAGTTAGGGAGTCACATTGTAATCAGGGGACGGTGTTTAAAATGCTACCATTTAAAAGAATAACAAAAAAAAAAAAAAAGAAAAATGTTGTTTTCTTTGAGGTTACTGCCAAAGATTTATCTATTTGGAAATTATCTGCTTTTCCATTGTAAAAAAAGGAGCATGACAACACAGCTAGGCTTCCTGTTAAGATTTGGTATCTTCCTACATGATCAGTAGGCAGAGAGTAGTTACCAGGAAAAGACTGAAAATCTTTCTGGAATATTGCAGATACCATATCCAGAGCCAGCTGTCTCTGACAGTCTTGGTAGCAGTAGACCTCTAATAGAGTCCAGTAGTTGGGGATTTTTTTCAATTGGTAGCAGCTCTCCTTTTGGGTTCAAAAAGCTGGATCAGTAACTTACTGCTGTCAGAGCACTTAATTTTATATTCTGTATCTTGCTGTGTTCCATCTGAAGAGTGAAACTATTCACGTTGTTATTTAAGCACTCCCACTTCAGCAGCACATTACAGTGTCTGACATGGCATTAAAAACTTAAGGTTTTTTAATAAAGTAAGGAACCCACAGCCCCGTGAATTTGGCTTGTTTCAGTGCAGCATTGCTGTGCAGCTATGCGTGCTTATCCTTGGCTGCACTAGGTTTAGTCTGTGTGGGTTTGCGGAAATGAATAGCCAGCCTAGGGGGATCAGGCTGCTTGTGGAGGTTGGCTGCTGTGTTGCAGTGACTGCCAGTTTGCTCAGGAACAGAGGAGGCCCATGGAGCTGAGTACGGTGAAGAGCTGGTCTGTTTACTGGTTGGGATTGGGTTTGCGTGTGCATATTGTTAAAAGTTGGTCATGGTATACAGGAGTCCTCATTAGAAATCATTATGTAAAAACTGCAGTCAGCACGCCTTGCCTGTGTCTTTCAGAACAGGTGGAGTGAGGTGGGACACGGGAAACCAAGAGGGGGCAGAATGTTCCCTCTGCAGGGGGAAGCGTGCCCATTGCTCTTAAAACGCAGTAACCTGTGTTACTGAGCCCAGCTAGCCTGCTGTGTGGGTGGGGGTTTGGAGCAATGGAGACACTGGAGGTGGTGCTTCTCTTATTTTTTAATTTTCCACTGCTTAGCAGTGCAAAGGCACTTCTCCATATTCTGAAGCTGGCTGGGATCCTGCAGACGTCACAGCACTGTGTTTGTGCTACAAAGGGCAAACCTGCCCAAGCAACCATCGCGATCGTTTGACTCAGTAGTGAACCAGTGCTAAGGCATTCCTACGCGAGGTGGGGTGTGGCAGGGAAAGGCAGGTGGACCCAGGACATGGCTTGAGTGCTCAGCCTGGGCTGGCTGTAGTGACTGATAAAACCCTCCCAATGTCACTGCTGCTCACCCTCATGTGGAGGGGAGGCAGCCTCAATTAGCTCATCTGTTCCTCTGACCTTGTATGGCTCATTTTGACCTCATGTCATGCTTCTTGTACACCTGAGTACAAGACCCAGTGATACTTGAGGTCTCTCACACGTTGGCTGCAGTCTCATTTTCACCCCTGAACTCTTCCCAGGACCCATGATTGGGCCTCTGTTGGTATCTCAGGCTGTGCTACTGGCTCCAGGGCATATTGGGAAAGTTTTAATAAATCCCTAAAGGAAGTCAGATTATGTGGGGACCTTAGATGATCCAGCTATTTTCTGTTCCTCTCCTGGCCAAGTTTGTCCTTGCACACTAACGCCTCTCAGGTTTGTGGTCACATTAGCCTGGCAGAGGCTGGCACTGTGGCTGAGAGAGGTAGTCCTGCTGCCCCTGGTTGCTCTCCCCTCTGCTGTACTGGCCCCTTCATGTGCTGGCATAAATGTACTTGTGGTAAACTGTGCATTCAGTAGTTTGGTTTAATAGTGAAATGACAGCCTTGGTGCCCTTAAGTAGTACATTTTCATGTGCGGTTGGCACACACGGCATTATGTAAACCTTAACGGGTGTCCAAGAAGCAGAGTGAAGCAATCGTGTGGCCTGAGGTGTAGGACTTCTGTTTGAGAAGCGTGTTGCAAAATTTTTGAGGGGGAGGCTGGGAAAAGGGAGAATTTGCCTTCCCCTTTCCGTCCCCCCCTGCCCCTCTTTTCCCTTTGACTTGGGAGCACAGGTTTGAGCTGTAAGGGTTGTTCTGAAGATTTCAACACTACGGTCTTTAAATCCCACTCTTTATATACTTTGTGTCTCTGGAGTGACAGAGCGGAGGATGGATTTTTCTTTCAGTAAGGCAAGTGCAAACTCTTTCTAAACAGGGAACACACATACTCAGAAGCATTTTTCTATAACAGAAATGCTGCATCTCTTGCATCTCTGGTATTTGTACCCTTCCCTGGGTTGCTTCTGAGGTGTGCAGGAAAGGCGTATTTAACAGCAAGGAGACTGCCATGGGCTCAGGAAGGTCTGGAAACAAAATGAGCTATGTAAAAGTTAAAATGATCTCTCTTTCTCCTGTTTCTTGTTCTTTTTACAAGATGATGGCAGACAGTGACTTACTGGACTTCTGTTTCAGCTGCATGTGATATATTCCAGGGTAGCAGAAAACACAAAAGCCTTTATATTGAAGGTGTAAATTAGCTTGTACTCAGGACTGTTGCCAGTTCAGAGGACAGTGTGTGAAGCATACCAAATGACAGAGCTGGGTATGTGGCAATGAATAATCAGTCCAGAGAGAGGCTGCCACCTTTTGCTCCAGCAGTACAAGAATTGGCAAGGAGAGAAAGTGCCCCATCTTGGACCTATTCATGAAGAGGAGGGAAAAGGGCATTAAATTAGCATTTAGTGTCTCTAGCTGCCAAAATGTCTCACTTGGGCTGCGTGTGACTGCAGGACCGGGTACTCCCAGAAGCATGTTTTTGGAGCCCAGGGAAGCTGGAGAGGAGCTGGGAAGCATCTGCTGCGGTGCACTCCCAGGCTGCGGCAGCCTGTGAAGGCAGGAGGTGGCTGCCAAGTGGTGACTTCTGCTGGATGGTTGAAATGTCCAACCCATCTGTGGAAGGCTGCCTGAGATGTGCACGGAGCTAAAATGAGTGACAGAGTTCTGGTTTAAAGTTTAGCTTCCAGCTCTGTACCAAGATTAAAGGAGAGACAAGATGTGCAGGTTGGGTATGCTTAAATGTAGGAAGGGAAATTGCTCTTCAGCTGAGCACTTAGCCCAGACAGAACAACCTGCAAGCTCTTGGCACAGAAATGTACCACCTCCAGGCACAGAAGAGCATCAGCCAGTTGAACAAGGCTAAATTGCCTTGTCTAGAGCTTGAGAGTTTTTATCCACATTGACATTGTACTGCATTAGAAAATAAGAAACAGAAGCAGCAGAACGGTGTGAAACACAGCAGTATGGGAGCTGCAGCTGAAACACGGCTGAGATAACTACTGTTTTGTCCATGAGCAACTGGCAGGTGAAATTTGGATATTCTCAGGAAGGCTTTATTTTGTATGTTTTGAAGACAGAAATATAAAATCTCTGTGACAAAAAAAAATCTGCTTCCCTTTGTAATAATTTAATTTTTAAAAATTGCATTATCCTGATGCCTAGGAATCAGTTAGGGAGTGTGGTCTCATTGTGCTGGACGGATGCAAGGAGATGTAGGCCACCAGTAAATAGTTATTGATGAATACAGTTACTTTAACAGATTTGCAAAGCTGCATTGCACATTTTATTTTTTTTTTATAGTTTATCAGAGATTTCATATTAAAAAGCCAGCTATATTTATTCTGTTTTCGAAAGCTCCTTGATGGATTGCTTGTTTTGGTGCAGGCTGGTCTCATTTAGAATCTGTGTCGATGGATGTGTGTAGCAACTAGCTGCCCTTAAAATGCTGGAGTGTATATTAGCAGATTATTATCCTTAGAGTTATGTGGATTTCCAGGTATGCATTAATCTCTTGCTGCTTCTTCCCTGGCAGATTGATTTTTAAGTAGCAAAGCTGATTAAAGCTTTTTAAGTTGTTTGGTTTTTTTTAAAGAAAAGAACTGCGTACACTTTTATCTAGTGTTCACCTAAACTGTGACTAACTGTTTGCTCTCATAGTTTAAAATAAAGCCTTTGTGACAGTGACTTGTTCCACAACTCAGCTGTGACTCTGGTGCTAATTTATTCAGTTAATCATTAAAAGAACAGTATTGCTGACCAATGACAAAGCAGAGTTTGAAAGAAAACTGGTGCAGAGGCTTAAGGTGGAAACTCGTGTGGGCATAATAGCGACAGACCTCCAGCTGGGTAAGAGTTGGCTTCCATGTCTGTTTACTATTGGGTGCAGAGGGAGAGAGTAGTTTGGAAAGAGGAAGAAAAGTACTTCCTAAATCTCTGCATGGTATGAACTCAGTCCAGCCTATTTACTGTGATATCTTACAGAATCCATTTAATGTAATGCATTCTTATTTACCTGCACTTGCTTAAAAATGAAAGTGTTCCTAACACAAGTACATTGTTCTGACCCACAATGTTAACATTAATTGCATTTCCCAGTATCCACACTCTGAATCACAACTGAAAAACCTTTGATTTATAATGATCTTTCTGTATTTGGTTGTTTTTTTTTTTTTAATTTTAATAACTAAAAAGCTCATAATATTTAACATAGCTACATTTAGTAGTGATAGCATAGGATTTGTCCTACTGAACAACAGTGAATATTCAAAGAAACCTCCATCGTATAAGAAGTATGATTTTGTGGTTAAGGCCAGAGTGGGATCTAGGTAGGTGAACTGTGATTGTCCATTTTGCAGCTGAGTTGGACAAGTATTTAGTATGGTCTGAAAAAAGCCACTTCCTTTTTCTTTGCCTCAAAGCTCCAAAAGCTAAATGTGGTGGATGCTTCCTTTTTCTTATGCTTTACCAGCTGGAGTATTGTTATGTTCTCCAGTAAAATTGAGAGTGTTTAGCTTAATGGGGGGAATCAGGAAACCACTTTGGTATGGACACTAAGGTCATTCAGGAGCAGCCTGCACAGTGCAACAGATGGACTTTTGCAGCCACTTAATCTGATTTAATCTAAAAGATGAATTAGGGATGGTGGCCAGAGGAGAGCTTTAACAGAGGTTAAAAGTACCTCTTCCTGCACATGCAATCTTTGGATCTTTCTTCCCTGGTTCATTTTGTATTGCATGTTTATAATGTGTGGCCTGGTGCTATTTGTGAACTTGCTGCATGATGGTCTGTTTAGAGACCCCACCTGATGCAGGGTGCCCAGGCCACTGGCAGCCAGCTCCATCTCGTCACCTGGGCTAGAGTGTGGGTTCATCATTCCCAACTGACCCGTGTCCCAGGCAGTCAGTGCAGTTTCTAATTAAGTGTTTTGTGGTTGAAGAGTGCTGTGCTTAGCTGTTGACAGGGAAGAAGGCCAGGGGATGCCATGCCTTCTTTTATTATCTGGATGGAGGAGTTACTGCAGAAGTACCAAATGCAAATTAAATGCAAACAATGAATACGGCCCTGTTTCTTGGTACAGCTATTAGTAAGGAAAAAGTGGCGCTATCAGTCAACAATTTAATGTCTGTTTTCTTCATGCTAAAGGCACTGAAGACTTAAAAAACTGCTGTCAAAGGGTACTTCTCATTTATGCTGTGTGGATACAGGATAATGAGATTCAGAAAACCTCTAAGTATCCTCTAGAAATAGAGGCATGAACAGCTGTAAGTTTCTGTGGATGCTGAAAAGTAAATGTGCTGAAAGGAAGGCTGAACGCTACAATGGGAATGGTCATGGGATGAAAAGGCTTACATGAGTGCTTTCTCCAGCAGTGGCTGGCAGCAGATTGGGGGAGGCATGTAAAAACAAAATTAAGGGAACTACAGGTTGTCCCTTCTGTGTTCTCCAGACTGAAGCAATCAGCAGCTGGAAGAGATCCCAGGGCGAGATGTTGCACCTCAACTGCTAAGTTTTATTTGCCACTGATGTACTTACCCTCCAGGAACGTGTCTAATCACTTTTTGAAACATTTTATACTGTTAACGCAGGACACCATGGAAGCTTAAAAGCTTAGGAATTTAAATATTCTTTACTTGTAAAAAGCCTTTTTGTTTGTTTAAATTCTGACACCTGATAAAAATTGGTAGTAGTGAGTGAAACTATTTATGAGAGACCAAATAGTCATTTCCTACACAGCCTCTCTTATACAGACTGCCATCCTGTCCCTTGGCCATCTTTGGAAGGGGAGAGGCAAATTTTACTTCTGGTGCTACAGGCAGTGATGACAGGGACTGAGGAAAGACATCCTTCAGCTCTGTACACCATCAAAAAATTAGCTTTCTGTGCACAACATAGCAATGCTAAGTAACTATTGGGGCTTACCAACAATTTGACTTCACTCTAGAGTCTAGACGGTTCTCTGGATGCAAGGGACAGCTGACACAAGGTAGTCATAAAGCAGCTATTTATTGGTGAGCATAAGCATTGTGACGGGTAATACTGTATGCTGAGTGTAGGATATATCCTGCCTTAGTGATGCCTTATATTTTCTCAGCCACAAGACTGCCAGCTGTTACTACCTTTGTTTCACAGTCATAGACTGATGGGATAGTGATAGTTTGACCCATTAAAGTGAAGAACCCTAAAGGACCCACAGCACCTGCATCCTAACTATTACAGCCTCTTCTTCAATAAACTGATGGAAACAGAATATTCCTTCAGGTATCCACCCTTATGAGAACAAGGATGTTTGCACATATTTTGGACTTGATTTACAAAAATGTTTTGGATAGTGAGACATCTGCTTTTACTACTGAAAAAATGGAATGCCTGACTTAGCTTTGATACCATGAGCTCCTAAAAACCGTTCCAGAAGAACACTCTTATTAAATAAGAGATTAAAAAAAAATATTATTTGAGATTAAGTAGAATTTGCATTTGGACTTCTTTTGTGGTCCAGAGAAAAAAGTGGTGGTCGTATTCTGAGAGAAAGTCTTAAAGCGCAGGCTGTCTTGCTGTTTCATATGAAGCAGAACAATTTCAATTATACCATTTGTTTGAAGAAAGCAGTGGTTTACTTGCTGAGCAACCTGTTAGTCTCAGTAAGCTGCCTCAGCCCTGTGGCAGCTGGGGCTGGTTCCTACTCTCTGCAGGCTGGGATGCAGAACACTTGACTTGCTACAAACTGTACCTTGCACCTTAACAATTTGGATGAGAAAGCCCATCTTTAATTAGTTTGTGAGGCTCTTGGCAACTGCCAGTTGCCCTTTCTCCTTTGGGACAGGGAAAGTCTTTTGGCCAGCTCTACAGAGGTGAGAGACAACTGCTGCTATCTCCTGGCATGGTAAGCCCAAGTGGAATGGCTTGAAGGAGAAGCAGGCACACTGTAAGGAAATCTGATGCCCTTGGCATAACATAATCTGGCATTAGTATGTACCTTTAAAAATAATGCTATAGAGAGGAGAACAATACTATCTATCACAGAGTAATGGTTGCAGCATTTCTGCCAAATTTAGCTATTCAGTAGCAAAATTAGTTTAAGGAATCCTTTCCTTTAAACTGTTTTTGTTTGTTTGTTTGTTTGTTTTTTCTGATTACACTTCAGCCATAATCAAACTTCTCTGTGGTTTTATTTAGTTTCTGAGTCAGACTTCTTTCTCTTTTTAAATAACAATCTTCCTAGTCCGGGAATAGCAGTACTACTGTACCCGCCAGTTCCCCTCTTCTGCATGAACTCTTGATGCCCTCTATTGCACAGGGCTGCTGCCCTGCAGCCAGGGGTCCGGGTGCAGCTACAGCCTGTGAAGCAATAGCTTGCTGTCACACCTGTCTGAACACAGCTGATTTGGACCTGCTGTGATAACACCTCCAAGTCCTGGATCGCCTTGGGGTAGTTACTGAGAAGACTGTTGGGGATACCCACTCAAAGCTGACTTCCTTGTTTGAGAGGCGAACACAGTTTAGTGGGGTTATAAGATCTTTTTCTGGTCTGGGTTGCTGCTCTGCAACACTGAGAGCTGTGCTTTTCCTTTATGTTTCTAGCTGTGGCACATTCAGGAAGTCTGCAAGCACAGCCTCTGTGCTCCTGTATCAGAACTCCATCTCATCCCATAGTTAGGCACGTGGGCTGGGAGAGCAGTGCAAGACAAGAATCTGTTATGTTGAGTGAAGGCAGTAGAAATTTAGGATAGCTTGAGTGTGCCCTGGAATGAAATGAGCTTTTTTTTTGTTTTTACTAAAGATAATATTGTTTTGTTTGTTACATTTGTGTCGCCAGAACGTGGAGAATTGGCAGTAGTTCCTTCAGACCCTCGCTGTTCCTTGCTGGTTAGCATAGCCAAAGTATCTTAATATTTTATGAGACAACTATATGACAGCATGGACCTTACAACAGGATATAATATATGAAAATGCTGAGTCCCTTCTGTGGATGTGAGCATTATAAAATTTGGGAGTACTTGAGATAAGGCTTTGAGTTTTGCACTTTAATGTTATGGTATGTTGATAGGATATTAATATCTATTTCGTTTACCTTCATGTAGCCAGGAAGTGGTGCTGTCATATTTGAACGAATCCCGTAGAAACAGAAAATGTTCTAGTGTGCCTTTTGGAGATTAATGAAAAGTGTCCATAGCACTGCTTGGCTGGGCCCGTGGTCTCATTTGAGCAAAGGCTGGGGTCACTGGGCCAGCACAGTGAGGTTTATTGGCTAACCAGCCAGCTTGCAGAGAAATGCCTTTTTTTCAATAAGAAATGTCACATTATTAGCACTATTTTGATGCGGAGGAGTCAGAATTGCTGAGCTTGTTTGAAATTTTCCCTGGGTTCCCTTTTTTATTTTTGGCTTTGTCTTTTTAAAATAAAGATGTAATAGTGACTGCATGCTGAAAGTGCTTACTTTACTCATGGCATAAGAACACTTTTCCTGTGCTGTGTGTGCATTTTGAATACGATCCAGAGTCCAAGAGTGATTCATGATGCCTTTGTAACAGGCACCTGACTCACGTCTATCATGGTGAATCAGCTTCCTGGGCCTGTCAGATGTGTTCTGTGAAAGAAATGTCTTTGGGCATGGTACACCATGCAAGGACACCTTCCTAATCTCTCTCTCTCTCTATGTTAATCTCATCAGTTACTGAAACTGTAAATCCATGTCTAAATTGTTTTACTGTTTATGCAAATTAATATTTCAGAAAACTAGTATTTTGCCATTGGTTCAACTTACTGTATGAATAGAAATTCTTGAGCTGCT
>NW_010303002.1:58281-68113 GCF_000700745.2 Antrostomus carolinensis | reverse complement strand
CCTTGTGACACTGTTACTACTAGCTGCCTCTGTGGCAGCTTTGTCCTTGCTTCAGAATGGCTCTGCAAGGGACAGATTTGCAAGTGGAAATGTTGTAATATAAGTAAGACTTTCTAAAGCTTCACCTCCAGCTTGAATATAGTAGTATGAATTGGAAATGAAACAGGAGAGTTTAGCTTAGGAAAAACTACCCATATTTTGGAGGGTTTCTTAAGATTAAGGTGACTTGACTCTTAAGATATTTTAATTAACACTTCATTAACCTCAGTGTGTTTGGAAGATTGAAAATGATTTCTCCTTTCTCCATTGGCCCGAGGAGAATGTGTGTCTGTTTGCCTTGAGCTATATGCTAGGCATTGCTATAATGTCATTATTTCAAGAATGAAATATGTGACAAAAGCTATTTATGAAAAAAGGCCATGGGCAGATGACCTTTTGAGGAATGAGGACTAGGCACAGTTTTCTGTTTGCAGATGCACTTCTTGAAACTGATAGTGATTATCATAGGACAAGATTTGTTAACAATGAAATATCTTAAATAATGTAAATAAAAATTACAGTTGCATTATTTTTTTGAAAGTCAAGCATAGCTACCTTTCTGGTAAAGAACAAGTAAATATTTTAGCTCTCAGAAAAATTTTGTAGGTGCCTTGTATGAGAACTGCCGTGCTAGTTTTCAAAGTGTGCAAAATACAGGAATACTATGTGCAATGTATATACTTAAGTGTTAATAATAGAGCTGATTGTATTGCATGAAATTAAGGTGTCTGGCACTTCTCTGTAAAAGATCACTTTTCACGTGCTTATAACTTTACCAAATTTTAATCTTCTGGACTGATATTTTCTGTGTTTGATATGCACCTGAGGGTGAAAACTTATGTGCATAAATTCTAGGGATTTTTTTTCTGAATATAGCTTTTATTGGTTCCATATAATGGAATTTAGAAAATTTTTTTAATGATTTTTTTTTTTTAAGTTAGGAAATCACACTTGAAGAAATTATGTTAAAAGTACATATGTTAGATGCAGAATGAAGCATGTTTAGGAAATACTAGAATTAAATTTTCCTGTGTAACTTGGGTTCAGTAGTTTAGATGGAGTGAGTGACAGAGGCATCAGCTACATATTTACTGTATAAAATAAATGCCAAAATACTAAATGAAGGAGTGTTATGGAGAAAGTGATGTTCCAATAATTAGAGACTTAGAGCCTGATGAGTATGCAAAGAGAGTCACCTGAGGTTGCACATATAACTCTTCTTTGGGTGTGTCTGCAGTTTAATTAACTCTTTTTCAATGAGTCATTTTATTAGACATAATAAACCTAAATGAACATAGGTGATTATTCTCTGGTTCAACTTTTTGGGTTCTGTAGAAACATGAATAAGAAACATCTTTCATTGTCACTTTGTACTATGCAATACAGTTAGTCCTTCCTGATATATAAACCTGAAAAAATTATTTGGATATAGTGAAAGATTTTAGATTTCTCCCTTTGTTGTAATGGATACTGAAGCTTTTAAATGTTGTTGTATTACTGTGTAATTGCCAGTAAGGTCTTCTGTACTGGATTTCATATTATACTTACATAATCAAAGTAGCTTTTGTATACTCTGCTGTTAATACTTGCAACAAAAGACAAAAGTGATTGATTTGTAGTTAAAAGACTGCATTTACATTGCAGTATAACCTGAAATATTCTGTTGACTTATAAATGGGAAAGAATGAGTGGTTTATATGCATTTATCAAGCGTATAATAACTTGTCATTCTTGAACATCATGGTATGATTTCTGTGCCATTAACATGGTATAAAAAGCTGTCTTACACCTGCGGAGGTTCTGAACGCAGATACTGTGTTTATAGCTAGGTACTATTACTACAGTGGTAGTTCAGAAAATACTACATCTTTGCACCTTCTCTTCACCAGCCACCAGTTTGGAGGCACTTAGGGGCAGAGGAGGCTGCTGCTGCGGCAGCAGCTCTGCCTGCGGGAGATTGGCTGGAGTATATTCCTGCGTCTTTGAGCGCTGCAAACAGGAGTGGTACCTGTCTCCTGTCTCACTGCTTCTGCCTTTTTTCCTTTCCTGAATCTGCTGCCTTTTTTTTTTTTTTTTTTTTACAGGAGAACAGAAATGTGAGTCTGTCTAGGCTTTTGGTGAACTTGTAGGTTCTAAATCCATGTGAATTTTCAGATCTTTGTTTATAAAGCTGTTTAATTATTAATCAAGTATTGCTAGCAATCATCTGTAGTTGTGCCTACTCACATGGAAGAAACTGCCCATAAGCAAGGTCAGACTCCCATCAAGAAAATAAGACCCAGCAAAAGACAGCATGAAATAAATGGGATAAGCTTCTGTGACTGCCAGAAGCAGAAGTTCCTTAAACAGAATATAAAGTTCATGTGTGAGTGGAGTAAGAGGGGGAGTCAGATCCCCAGTTCTCAATAGCTAAAATGTCTCTCTAGCATGTCACTTCTGTTGATGTGAGAACATAACCAAGGAGAATATTGGAGGAGGCTGGAATAATTTCTTTAAGCCACTTTTATGCTTTCCCTCCAGCAACCTCCTGATACAGTGAAATGCAGCTGGGAGATCTACATGAGGTGATTCATCTTGCTTATAGGGAACTTACTGCCCTACTTGAAAGAGCAGGGATAGGAGTGTTGCACACATCCATACGGCATGCAGTTTTCTCTTTTCAAACCTTGCAGCTAATTCAGGAATGCTTCCAGTATTGACAGGTGGAGACAGTACAGCACTACTAGACTTGCAAACATCCAGGACATCTGTGCCACCCTAAACTTTAACCGTATCTGGACAGATGGCCAACAGATCTCTGACAGTATGGGCTGTTGGTTGTCAGAGGGTTTCCGAACCATTATCGGTCCTCTTTTGATTATTGCTGACATATGTGAGGTAAACTCCTTGTACAGCCTCATGAAAAAGTCTTTTCTTATTTTAAAGTTTTGGGCACAGTGCATGTTGCTATGTGTCCATTTGCAGCGTGGTTGCACAAACACAGCTTATTTCTTTATCCTTTCTCAGTTGCTCTGAACACAAGCTGTATCTGTGTCCTCAGACTAGCATTTGAGGCTTGTCAACCTTACATGGTAGTTCATTCACAGATGACATTCACAGAATGTTAGGAATTGGAAGGGACCTCGAAAGATCATCTAGTCCAACCCCCCTGCCAGAGCAGGGTCACCTACGGTAGGTCACACAGGAACACACCCAGGTGGGTTTTGAATGTCTCCAGAGAAGGAGACTCCACAACCTCTCTGGGCAGCCTGTTCCAGTGGCCTCTCACTCTCACAGTGAAAAAGGTTTTCCTTATGTTTGCATGGAACCTCCTATGCTCCAGCTTGCACCCGTTGCCCCTTGTCCTACCGCTGGACATTGCTTCATCAGAAGCAAGGAAAATAAATAGTGGCTTCATAAAAAGCAGCAGTGTTTGGTTCTGGTAATTAGGGAGGGTAGGATTGATTTCCCTAACATGTAGCAGCTTATACCATGCAGCTGTAGCCTGTTACCAGGAAATGGATTTTGCAGACCTGGACCATTTCTTCTGGTCAGTTGCAAGACCAAATGGACAGGTTGTGCTGTAACACCCTGTGAGTGTGTTTAGGGGGTAGTGTCATGTTTTGTGGGGCTATGAAATGGGATATGACTGCAGTGAGCTTGTCATGGCTGGTGCCCATAGCGCAGCCCAGCAAGGTGAAATGACACTGTACTGGCTAGGGGAAATGCAGGTGCTTATCTTGCAGCTAGTGTGTAGTACTGATGGTGTTAGAAATGCTTTAGGAATTAGAAATGCTTTTTGTGGGTTTAGGAGATCTTAAAAATAAGACAAAAAGCTTTTCTTTTTCTCCCTCGCCAATGTGAACTTGCACTGTATCTGCAGTGGAGTCTGAAATCCAACAATCCTACTGTATTATGTTTCCCTATAGACAAACAACTTCCTTATCGGTCTTGATAAGAGTCCAATAACCTCCTGTATTCAAAACGCAATGTTCACAACTGGCTTCTAATTTCAAAGCCAAGATCTTATTTCCTATGAAGACTATCATGCTTCATCAGCTGAAATTGTTATTGGAGGACACAGCAGTAATCTGCTTCCACTGAAGATGAAATGTTCCAGCGTGAAATTTTATTTTATGTTTGGAAGATGTCGGCTGCATAGCAGGCATTGTAACTTGCAGGAGGAGTTTGAGTGTAACAGCTGATACATTTTTTGGGAGTCACATACATCCTTTAAAGTTGATAAAATTCTCATTCTAATGACTTACTGTAATAATAGCCTTTTTTTTTTTTTTTTTCCCTGGCCTGGATGTTGTGCAGACCTCAACAGCTGCTGTGATAGTCATCACACACTGAGTAATGAATGTGCTGCAACAGAAGTAGGCCTTGCCCAGATGGTGGCACAGAAAGCTGGAACTCCTCCCATGCAAGCGCTGGCTGCACCTGGTCTTCTCTGCCTTCCCCAAAAGGATCTCTATAGGTTGTCAAGGCTTAAGTCATTTCAATTTATGAGTTTATGACACATATCTGTTGGCTCATGTTTTTTCTGAGTCTGCCTGCTGTGCCTGGTAACATTTTGGCCTCATGAGTATGGTGAGTGTATATCAGATATATATAGAATGGTTATGCACTGGGTTTAGGGTAGTGACGAGCTTCATATGGCTTTGTGATTTTGCCTAAAAGAAACTGTGTGTACAGTTTTATCATAGAAAATGCTCTACAGCTGGAAGGATGAAACAGCTGCACTCTATTTCTGCAACAGGTCAGGGAAGGTTGTACAAAACTTCTTGTGTAAAACAGTAACGTTACTTTGATGATTTTGAGTTGTATTGTAAAGAATAATCTTGGTTATCCACTCCAGATCAGCCTAGCTCTGTGTGGCTCAAGGTAGTGCTGGACCAGAAGGGAGTATGGCTGAGTGGTGCTATGATGGTTTTTGAATGGAAATTGTTGGGGCAGGAGATCTGCTGATGCAGCTGTTGGCAGTGTGAGTATTTCAGTGTTATCAGTTACAAATGGAAATGCTGTAGTGCCTCTTGGACTTCCCCCCCTCCCCCCTCCCCCGTGCCTTCAAAATAACAGTTGCCAGGCCTGCTTCTCTGCTTTACTGCTTTTTTTTACGCTATCCAAGACTACAGGAGAGTTGCTCTGACTTTGCTCTGCAACAACAGAGTGGCAAATCTGGCCTGATCAGTTAGTGGATGATATTTGAGTGTGGGATTGTATCATTATGACTTTCTGAGAACTGAAATGGTGAACTATTTTTTCAAGGTTGGGTAGCCCATTTTATCTGACAGCACATTGACTCAACATGGTCCTCGGAAAATGTTTTTACTTTATCTGCTTTGGCTTATTTAGGATTATAAGTGTCTGGTGTGGCAGGTTTTTTCTGTCTGTAGCCTCAGCTTTTCATGGGCACAGAGAACACTGCTAGGACATGCCTTGGTAACTCTGTTTTAGGGCAACTTTTTCTATTCATGGCAATTTCCAACTACTTCAGCAAAAGCAACAGGGCTGGACCTGAGTTAGAAAACATCAGTAGTGAGTTTACTGCGTGCTGCAAGCCAGCTTGTGAGTGTGAACGCAAGGAAGCAGTAACAGCTATCATGGCCTGTCTGGGCCAACAGTGACTGTAACTCTTAGGCAGAGAGTTGAATGTACATGGTACTGCCTTTTTTTCTACACCTCCCCTCTTCTCCCCTGGTAGCTTTCCCTCCTCTGACTGCTTTCAGTCCAGGATGGTTTCCTGAGCTTGATGTGCTTTGTCTATCTAGCATCAGGTAGGCTGCCTTCCAAGTATGTGTTTGCTCCTCCATACCATCCCAGCTCTATTTAAATATCTCCAGGGCACAGCTTGGCTCAGATCACCACAGTTTGGTCAGCTGTGTGAGGAAATGCTGTGCATGTTTCTTCTGAACTGGTTCCTGCTGGCTACATCTGCTGGACCCTGTCTCCAATATCAGAAGAGACCAGGAACAGCATTCTCCACCCTCTCCTCCCGCCTTTCCTTTTTTTTTTTTTTTTTTTTTTTTGGACACCTGTGCCTGAAGCCATCAGTTTCCCAGGCTGAAGGATCATAACTTGCCCAGCTGCCCCATACCTCTGTTCTCCCCTGAACCTTTCACTTGCTGAGATAAGGGGACTAGTCAGAACTGTGCTGAAGGTCTGGAAAAAGCATGGATTTATTCAGCAGCATAATGTTGTTTTCTTTTGCTCACTGTTCTGTACCTAATAACTCAATGTGTTTTTGGTGGCCAAGCACTGAACCGTTGTTTTCATGGAATTATCATAACTCCAGGCCAAGCAGTAATGTCTAGGAGTGCTCTCTTCCTCCTCTGAGGTGAGAGAATCTGCTCTTTTATACAGTGGGAATATTCTGAAGAGAGTTTGGACCTAGTAGTTTAAAAACAATCATTTGGACATTCTGCAGTCTTTTTGAAGTGGCTTGTTTGTAATATACCTATAAACAATGCCATGCAAATCTGCCATTGCTATGACATCTCAGCTATATCTTCATATGGATTTGTTTATAAAACTGCACTTTTAGTTTTACTGCTGTTGTCCAGGTTGTTAGACAGTCCATCAATTGCATTGAGTTATGCTATACGTTGGAGTAACAAAAGAAGTTACTGTTACATATATCAGCAGATATGAGCCCTATGAGCTTCATGAATCCTCTTTTTGCTTATTATCAGCTCTAGAGAATCACCCTTATTCGTACAATCCTGGGAACTTATGCTTGAATGCATTTACTGGAAATATTAGAAACACCATTTTATACTCTGGAAACACCTATTGTGTAGTAGGCATGAACCTGGGGTTATATTTTCTATAGGCTTATATGCTGGGCTTAAACTCTAGGATGTTTATTTCTAAAAGTATATATAAAATGCCTCTTGATGGATGGGGGCTAAAAAGAAGCTTCCAGTACTGGCAGACTGGGCTAAGGCTGTCCTATGTCATGTTGAGGAAGATTCAGAACTTGAAATGCCAACAGCTCTACTCTGAAACACTCAGCAACTGGACACAGCGTTGTTCCTGTGTTACTGCTGTGTAGTGCAGGCGGTACTGCCGTGCCAAAGAACTGTAGCCATGTGAATGGTCAGCATGGTAGGATAACAAACACACAATTAGATGCAGAATTTGTGGTTGAACTATGATATGATTAACAGGTATTTCTCCCTCTATCTAAAATACATACATATAAATCTCATATATAAAAATCCCTCTATCTAAAACACTTAAATGTGAAATATATTATTATACCTCTGTTAACTGTGTATTTTCAATGTGTTTCCACTGTCTAGTTGCTACTTACCTATTAAGCCTGGTTGAACTCGAAACAAATAGCTTCTAAACAGGGGAAGGAGGGTTTCAAGACAGGAAAAAATTGTAGGGCAGATTTAGTAAGGATGGGCAGCATTTATGAGAGAGCAATGAAAGCAAAAACTATACGGGGGAGGGGGGAAGAGTGAAAATTAGCTGGAGGTATGTGGAGCAGCCAGGTCTGTAATGGCAAAGAAACATGTATGTTTGTACTGCATGTCTATCAGATTCTTTCTCTTTTTCTTTCTTTTAGTCCACTGTAACTCTTGAACCTACTGGCTGTGAAATTTAACAGGGAATGAGATGTCTCAAACATATTTAAGTTTCTACAAATTTAATGAAAATCAGCAGCTGGGTAAAAGAGAACAGCCCGATTAGTGCTCCCTGCTGAGAAAAGGCAGCTACATCTTGGCTCCCAGTCACCTCTGCCAGGCATCAGCCAGCTGGTCAATGAACAAGCGCATCCTACGCTGGCCACTCAGCCAGCACACATGTAGCTGTGAAAACATCATGGCCCATATGTCACTTGTCTGGCTGAACAGAGCGAGTTAAGAAATGTAGGACATGTCTATAGGAAACCAGGCATCACATTTCCTGTGGCTCATGGACAAACATGTTGCTTTAGCAGCAACCAAAATGTGATGTTTTACCTCTTGTCAACTAACATGCACTTAGGAAGCTTCTAGGTGTGTAATCTTGAGAACCTCATAGTCAAGTCCCACATGATGAGAGAGGCTCCAACAGTACCGCTGGAGCTCCTGCTCTGGTTTGAAGGAGGAGGAGCGGTCACTATGTCATAATTGCAGTGATGTCGGCCCATTTATGCATCATGCATGTGCATTTCACTTTTTGTAAAAGGAAATTATATTTATCTAGACATGAAGTGATACAAAATATTTCCAAATTTTCTCCATCTCTTTATGGAGATGCTGCTAAAGGAACAGTAGAGAAGTGGAGAAAAACGCAGTAAATATTGCCATTAGCACTTCTTTTTTTGATTGAGAGTGTATTTTCTTCAAATGTTTTTAGGGGGTTCTTCTATTAAGAACTCATTTTCCTAACTCTTAATGTATGCTAAGTCATTTTTACTTGAATGAAGGAGTAAGAAATTTAGCCAGCATATTTTTGAGGAAATGCACTTTCCATTTTGGTTATGCCGATCCAATTTTTCTGTGTAGCCACTCTTTGTGGCATCAAGGGCCTTTCTCATTCTTTACTCAGTTTACCCAGATAAACCTTTCTGAACAGATCAGCTTATTGGTCATGGTAAGATTATTTTAATGAAGAGAAAGGGAGGGGAACTCCCTAATAAATTTACAAATTATTTGAAGAACTGGGAGGGAGCCAGAATCTCTGCAGACTGCCAAAGCAATGGCCTCTCCATCACTGCCACTCTGGTTCAAGGGCACATTGACTGCTCTAATACAACATGCGTCTTCACTCTGTGATGTTTCTGTGTTTGTGCTAAAATGCCAGTTTCTAAAATCAGTGTCTTGCATGTTCCAGTCCCTGTTGCATGGGTTGAATCTGGGAATCTGTCCTGTGCTGGAGAGAGGGAGTGAACCTGGTGGTCACTGCAGAGGCTGTGGGGACTCCTGCCCCCATCCCACTGCTTGTTAGTCTGCTCTCACTTGGAGCTTCATAATGATCACACAGCTGATGGTGATCCTTATTGCTGCGGCCATATGGGCGGTGATGTGATCTGGGAAATGATGCATTGATGTCAGCTTTTCTCAGCAGTGTTAGGAGATTATTGGCAAGCAGTTGGGAATATCTGTGTAAATACATGGGAAATTGTTCTGTCGAATACCTTTAAAACTAGTATGATTGTGAACAAGAGATTACTCTGGCTTACAGATTTATTCATTATAGTTTCATTGAATTATAGTTAAGTTTGTTTTACATTAAATATAAATGCAGTTTGTTTTATTATAATGTCTTATGTTGGAAATTGGAAGGCATACTTTATTTTAATTGCATATATATGTGTGAACAGGACTAAACATAATGATGATTAATATAACTTGTGTGAGAGGCAGTTTGCTCTCATGCATGTGCCGTGCAGTGAGGTATTTGAAACTACAAAAGGACTGTAAAATTGTCCTACTGTTGGCACCAGTAGGATATACTGGTTAATAATGGGGCTCAAATATTTTTACAGTGGAAAGACTATCTTTGATACCTATAGCACTTCTATAAATATGTCTGTATCTTTCATGTTTGAGCTTAGAGAATGTTTGAAAAATACCATGTGATGGAAAACAAAAGTCTGACTTTACAGGTGCTCAAGTTGCCTGTGTTTACCCATTATTTTATTGGGAAAAACAGCATGTGGCAAAGCAAAGAATTGTTTGTTTAGCAGAATCTTTACATTGTAATTTTCAAATTCATTTAGGAAAGAGAAGAAATCAATAGAAATTGATGGATTGTAGTAAAAGTGGACAGAAAATGCCCTCCCATTGTTTGGTATGAACTCCTCTATACTTTC
>NW_010303002.1:55141-58251 GCF_000700745.2 Antrostomus carolinensis | reverse complement strand
GACAAATGAACAAAAGACAAAGAGTATGTGTAGCGTGTCATCATCTCTGCACTTCATGGAGTTTTGGAGATTCACTTGATAGTACTGTTTTCTGTGTTAATGATAAATAAAGGTGCTGAAGCACTGAGGATGGGTTTGGGAGGGTAAAGGTTAAGAAGAAACCATAACCTTGAGTTTAAGGCAATGTGGTGCTTTTTCAACAATAGAAAAGATGACTTAGTGTTCATAATCACGCTCACATTTGGCTAACAGTGTTGTATAGTCAAATGCACGTTAGTTTCATTCAGTTAGATCATCATCTGTATTTGCTTTTTAAATCTTTTTGAGGTTTTACATGTTGTTTTTGATTGCCACCATAGATTTCATTAACAGATTTCTCATTCACTAAGTCATGATCCCCCAAACCAAGGCTATGTGATATTGTGCTACTTAATAGGTCTTAAAATTCTTAAAACATAAGATCATAGTAATGAGTGGAGGTAAAAGAATATGGATAAAGGTATTCTGGATGGAAGCTGATCTAGGCTGACAGAAGTCATGCTATGTAATTACCCTAATTGGAAACAGTAACATAAAAACAGCTAGGCAGATGACATTAGAGGAGGATATGGAAAGGACTTTTTTGTTGGGCCAGCAGGAACGAGTTTAACTGAAAGCAATAGAAAATCTGTATGAGAGTGGCAAATATGTTTGATGTTTGGGATGAGACATTGAAAGAAGGGCTGTGTTCTGAAATGATGCTCCCTTTTGCTCTGACTCCTATCTTGACTTACAAGTTTGTCTTTTGTGAAGTACTATATTTCTTTTTGCATAGTGGGGAATGGAGTAGAAGTGTAATGGTATTAAAATATCTAAGAGTTGAAAAGAGCCTAACAAAATTAACTACAAACTATTTAAAATCTGCTTTATCTTTGGAGAATTATGTTATTAAATAGTAAAGAACAAACACTTTCACTGACAAATTTGAAGTCGGCACTCAAATCACTGTCAAGTGAAACTGTTAGGAAAAATGTGGGCCTTGCTTTGGTTTCCTATTAGAAACAGCTGGAAAAAATGCGTCATCAACCTCTAGTACTTCACTGCTGTAAAACTAATAGGGAAGAGCAAAGCAGATACAAACTTTCTAGGATTTCCTGTGTGGGAAGGCAGAGGTCAGTAAACTGATGCTCTGTGACTTGATGCCCAAGTTACTCTTCAGCAACTTCCTTGCATAAGGAAGTTCTTCGATTTCTCTGGCACAAATTTGCAAATTAGTTTTTCCTAAAACCTTTGAAATATATTTAACAACACTGATGACAAGATAGAGGGACATTATATGGCCTGAGACACTATTTATCCTGTGTATTTGAAAGATCGGTGCTTTTCTGAACTTCAGAGAGATTTAGTGTAACATAAGAGCAACAGGGAAAAAGCTAGCTACACAGAAAGAGCTAATTGGCAGGAAACTAAAAACAAACAAACCGAACCAACCCACCCTCCCCCCAAACAGAAACCCCCACTTTAACCCAAACAACCCCTCTATAAAGGGAAGGAAAAACCCCAAAACACCCTATGTTTAAAATAGAGGAAACCTGTGTTTCCTCTATTTTAAAGGTATATTACAAATTAAGTTTTAGATACACTTTTTTTCTTTTGACCTTTCTTGACCTAGAAGAAATAAATCTTAGTTAGGTATTGCAGTTTGGAGACACATATTGTAAATTGTACTGGCAATATTTTATCTTCTAAAATAATGTAGTTTTAGATGAACCTAAGGAATGACAGTCAACCGTTTAATTGGCATTGTGTGCAAGGGAGAATGTACACACTAAAGGTTACCTTGAGGTCTGCAGCTATAATTACCATTGACCAAAACAGACTTTTCATTTAATCAGCCCCTTGAGAAATGATGTTGCAAGGTTAAAGGATTACCATTTTTCAGGAAAGATGTCAATAAGGAATGAAGATTGCTTAGAATTTTACAGTCTGTCTTGTCTCTACTGTGCTTGCAATCTGATAGAGGTGGGCCCTTTAAGTATGAAAAAGAACTGTATTCAATACCCATTGCTAAAAAAAAATTTAAAAAAGAAAACAAAACCACCCCACCCTCCCTCCCAAAAAAAAACCCCCAAAACACAACAAAGAATTTTAAAGGTGGGAAGAGAGGACATTCAAGTACCAAGGTAAAGGGCTGATTGATAACTTGAGGCTAGGATACATAGGCTTGAGAAAATACATACTGTGACAAATGTCCTGTGCAGCCTGAGCATAGAAATAAGTTAAAATCGTGTAAAGACAGTTACTGCTAACTTTGAATACAGGGCATAGGAGGAAAAATGGTTGAGATCCTTCTACCTTTATGCAACTGTATCCATAGGCCCTGTGCAAATGGGATATCTGACAACTTTTATTAATGATCTGAGAACCTTTTAAGCGGCTCCTAGATAATTTTGTGGCATGGCTTGATGCACATAAAATGGACAAATCTAAACATCACCTAAAATGAGACTGCATCTTTTTATTGTGGGTTTTTTGTTTGTTTTCACACCTTGGGATAATGAGTGTGATAGTTATCTGAAAGTGGAAAACATAGCAAAGGGGAGGCACATTAACATTGTGCGAAGAACCCTTCCTTCTCCTTCCAGGGAAGCTGCATCATCGGGATGCTGGAGCAGCAGAGTCATTTCGGGGCTCTGGTGTCCCCTTTGCAGTGTTCAGATGCACGTTCCCCAGCAGGCAGAGGCTGTGCCATGGCACCATGTGAAAAGCACAGGGCCACTGCTGCAATGCTGTGCCCCTTTTCTTTTGCACTGTCAGGAAACCTGCATCTGCCCTTTTGCTGTCACCCTTTCATGTCACCTCCTTCCATCTGCAAACGGTGCGTGTGGTTTAGTCTGCTTTCCGTAGCAAGCTAATCTAACAGCTAGATAGTGTGGGGCAGGAGCTGGCTCTGCTGTGACTTGTGCGTGGAGCAGTTAGCACAGTGAGGCCTCAGATTAGTGAACAGCTGCTGCCTTGGTGAAGACCTGATGCTTCACTGTTTATCTCCAGAATTAAAAGCATAGTCTCTGTGTGGATGTTAAGAGTTAAGTGCAGTAGCTGTCAGGCTCCCATCCTTGTCACATGGAGAG